>NW_026777692.1:0-134848 GCF_028023285.1 Balaenoptera ricei
TAACCCTAACCCCTACCCTAACCCTAACACGTACCCTAATCCTAACCCGTACCCTAAACCGAGCCCTAACCCTAACACCAACCCTAACCCTAACCCTAACCCATACCCTACGCCGTACCCGAACCCCTCCCCGAACCCATACCCTAAGCCGTACCCTAACCCTAACCCTAAGCCTAACCCTAACCCTAGGCTACCCTTGACTGCTTCTGCCTCCAATAGATTTCCTAAGCACTAGTGTTTTAAGGAACAGCTTAAAAAGAGAATCCTAATATGATTTCTTTATGAGGGGTGTGTTCCTTATCTTATCCTAGTGTCTAAACTCTTCTGCATGGCTGGACCCCCAAATAATATTCCTTTACGTGCTAAGGGGTATCTAGAGAGTGGGATAGGTTTAATAACTCCCCTAACCCTAATGCGTACCCTAACCCTAAACCCTACCCTAACCCTAACACGTACCCTAATCCTAACCCGTACCCTAAACCGAGCCCTAACCCTAACACTAACCCTAACCCTAACCCCTACCCTAACCCTAACACATACCCTAATCTTAACCCATACCCTAAACCGAGCCCTAACCCTAACACTAACCCTAACCCTAACCCTAACCCTAACCCATACCCTACGCTGTACCCGAACCCCTCCCCGAACCCGTACCCTGAGCCGTACCCTAACCCTAACCCTAAGCCTAACCCTAACCCTAGGCTACCCTTGACTGCTTCTGCCTCCAATAGATTTCCTAAGCACTAGTGTTTTAAGGAACAGCTTAAAAAGAGAATCCTAATGTGATTTCTTTATAATGGGTGTGTTCCTTATCTTATCCTAGTGTCTAAACTCTTCTCCATGGCTGGACCCCCAAATAATATTCCTTTACGTCCTAAGGGGTATCTAGAGAGTGGGATAGGTTTAATAACTACACTAACCCTAATGCGTACTCTAACCCTAACCCCTACCCTAACCCTAACACGTACCCTAATCCTAACCCATACCCTAAACCGAGCCCTAACCCTAACACTAACCCTAACCCTAACCCTAACCCATACCTTACGCCGTACCCGAAACCCTCCCCGAACCCGTACCCTAAGCCATACCCTAATCCTAACCCTAAGCCTAACACTAACCCTAGGCTACCCTTGACTGCTTCTGCCTCCAATAGATTTCCTAAGCACTAGTGTTTTAAGGAACAGCTTAAAAAGTGAATCCTAATGTGATTTCTTTATAATGGGTGTGTTCCTTATCTTATCCTAGTGTCTAAACTCTTCTCAATGGCTGGACCCCCAAATAATATTCCTTTACGTGCTAAGGGGTATCTAGAGAGTGGGATAGGTTTAATAACTACCCTAACCCTAACGCGTACCCTACCCCTAACCCCTACCCTAACCCTAACACGTACCCTAATCCTAACCCGTACCCTAAACCGAGCCCTAACCCTAACACTAACCCTAACCCTAACCCTAACCCATACCCTACGCCGTACACAAACCCCTCCCCGAACCCGTAACCTAAGCCGTACCCTAACGCTAACCCTAAGCCTCACCCTAACCCTAGGCTACCCTTGACTGCTTCTGCCTCCAATAGATTTCCTAAGCACTAGTGTTTTAAGGAACAGCTTAAAAAGAGAATCCTAATGTGATTTCCTTATAATCGGTGTGTTCCTTATCTTATCCTAGTGTCTAAACTCTTCTCCATGGCTGGACCCCCAAATGATATTCCTTTACGTGCTAAGGGGTATCTAGAGAGTGGGATAGGTTTAGTAACTACCCTAACCCTAACGCATACCCTAACCCTAACCCATACCCTAACCCTAACACGTACCCTAATCCTAACCCGTACCCTAAATCGAGCCCTAACCCTAACACTAACCCTAACCCTAACCCTAAACCATATACTACGCCGAACACAAACCCCTCCCCAAACCCGTACCCTAAGCCTAACCCTAAGCCTCACCCTAACCCTAGGCTACCCTTGACTGCTTCTGCCTCCAATAGAGTTCCTAAGCACTAGTGTTTTAAGGAACAGCTTAAAAAGAGAATCCTAATGTGATTTCTTTATAATGGGTGTGTTCCTTATCTTATCCTAGTGTCTAAACTCTTCTCCATGGCTGGACCCCCAAATGATATTCCTTTACGTGCTAAGGGGTATCTAGAGAGTGGGATAGGTTTAATAACTCCCCTAACCCTAATGCGTACCCTAACCCTAAACCCTACCCTAATCCTAACACGTACCCTAATCCTAACCCGTACCCTAAACCGAGCCCTAACCCTAACCCTAACCCTAACCCTTGACTGCTTCTGCCTCCAATAGATTTCCTAAGCACTAGTGTTTTAAGGAACTGCTTAAAAACAGAATCCTAATGTGATTTCTTTATAATGGGTGTGTTCCTTATCTTATCCTAGTGTCTAAACTCTTCTCCATGGCTGGACCCCCAAATAATATTCCTTTACGTGCTAAGGGGTATCTAGAGAGTGGGATAGGTTTAATAACTACACTAACCCTAATGCGTACTCTAACCCTAACCCCTACCCTAACCCAAAACGTACCCTAATCCTAACCCGTACCCTAAAGTGAGCCCTAACCCTAACACTAACCCTAACCCTAACCCTAACCCAAACCCTACGCCGTACCCGAACCCCTCCCCGAACCCGTACCCTAAGCCGTACCCTAACCCTAACCCTAAGCCTAACCCTAACCCTAGGCTACCCTTGACTGCTTCTGCCTCCAATAGATTTCCTAAGCACTAGTGTTTTAAGGAACAGCTCAAAAAGAGAATCCTAATGTGATTTCTTTATAATGGGTGTGTTCCTTATCTTATCCTAGTGTCTAAACTCTTCTCCATGGCTGGACCCCCAAATAATATTCCTTTACGTGCTAAGGGGTATCTAGAGAGTGGGATAGGTTTAATAACTACCCTAACCCTAACGCGTACCCTAACCCTAACCCCTACCCTAACCCTAACACGTACCCTAATCCTAACCCGTACCCTAAACCGAGCCCTAACCCTAATACGAACCCTAACCCTAACCCTAACCCATACCCTACGCCGTACCCAAACCCCTCCCCGAACCCGTAACCTAAGCCGTACCCTAACCCTAACCCTAAGCCTCACCCTAACCCTAGGCTACCCTTGACTGCTTCTACCTCCAATAGATTTCCTAAGCACTAGTGTTTTAAGGAACAGCTTAAAAAGAGAATCCTAATGTGATTTCTTTATAATGGGTGTGTTCCTTATCTTATCCTAGTGTCTAAACTCTTCTCCATGGCTGGACACCCAAATGATATTCCTTTACGTGCTAAGGGGTATCTAGAGAGTGGGATAGGTTTAATAACTCCCCTAACCCTAATGCGTACCCTAACCCTAAACCCTACCCTAATCCTAACACGTACCCTAATCCTAACCCGTACCCTAAACCGAGCCCTAACCCTAACACTAACCCTAACGCTAACCCATACCCTACGCCGTACCCGAACCCCTCCCCGAACCCGTACCCTGAGCCGTACCCTAACCCTAACCCTAAGCCTAACCCTAACCCTAGGCTACCCTTGACTGCTTCTGCCTCCAATAGATTTCCTAAGCACTAGTGTTTTAAGGAACAGCTTAAAAAGAGAATCCTAATGTGATTTCTTAATGAGGGGTGTGTTCCTTATCTTATCCTAGTGTCTAAACTCTTCTGCATGGCTGGACCCCCAAATAATATTCCTTTACCTGCTAAGGGGTATCTAGAGAGTGGGATAGGTTTAATAACTCCCCTAACCCTAATGCGTACCCTAACCCTAAACCCTACCCTAACCCTAACACGTACCCTAATCCTAACCCGTACCCTAAACCGAGCCCTAACCCTAACACTAACCCTAACCCTAACCCCTACCCTAACCCTAACACATACCCTAATCTTAACCCATACCCTAAACCGAGCCCTAACCCTAACACTAACCCTAACCCTAACCCTGACCCTAACCCATACCCTACGCTGTACCCGAACCCCTCCCCGAACCCGTACCCTAAGCCGTACCCTAAGCCTAACCCTAAGCCTAACCCTAACCCTAGGCTACCCTTGACTGCTTCTGCCTCCAATAGATTTCCTAAGCACTAGTGTTTTAAGGAACAGCTTAAAAAGAGAATCCTAATGTGATTTCTTTATAATGGGTGTGTTCCTTATCTTATCCTTGTGTCTAAACTCTTCTCCATGGCTGGACCCCCCAAATGATATTCCTTTACGTGCTAAGGGGTATCTAGAGAGTGGGATAGGTTTAATAACTCCCCTAACCCTAATGCGTACCCTAACCCTAAACCCTACCCTAATCCTAACACGTACCCTAATCCTAAACCGTACCCTAAACCGAGCCCTAACCCTAACACTAACCCTAACACTAACCCTAACCCATACCCTACGCCGTACCCGAACCCCTCCCCAAACCCGTACCCTAAGCCGTACCCTAAGCCTAACCCTAAGCCTAACCCTAACCCTAGGCTACCCTTGACTGCTTCTGCCTCCAATAGATTTCCTAAGCACTAGTGTTTGAAGGAACAGCTTAAAACGAGAATCCTAATGTGATTTCTTTATAATGGGTGTGTTCCTTATATTATCCTAGTGTCTAAACTCTTCTCCATGGCTGGACCCCCAAATAATATTCCTTTACGTCCTAAGAGGTATCTAGAGAGTGGGATAGGTTTAATAACTACACTAACCCTAATGCGTACTCTAACCCTAACCCCTACCCTAACCCTAACACGTACCCTAATCCTAACCTGTACCCTAAACCGAGCCCTAACCCTAACACTAACCCTAACCCTAACCCTAACCCATACCCTACGCCGTACCCGAACCCCTCCCCGAACCCGTACCCTAAGCCGTACCCTAACCCTAACCCTAAGCCTAACCCTAACCCTAGGCTACCCTTGACTGCTTCTGCCTCCAATAGATTTCCTAAGCACTAGTGTTTTAAGGAAGAGCTTAAAAAGAGAATCCTAATGTGATTTCTTTATGAGGGGTGTGTTCCTTATCTTATCCTAGTGTCTAAACTCTTCTGCATGGCTGGACCCCCAAATAATATTCCTTTACGTGCTAAGGGGTATCTAGAGAGTGGGATAGGTTTAATAACTCCCCTAACCCTAATGCGTACCCTAACCCTAAACCCTACCCTAACCCTAACACGTACCCTAATCCTAACCCGTACTCTAAACCGAGCCCTAACCCTAACACTAACCCTAACCCTAACCCCTACCCTAACCCTAACACATACCCTAATCTTAACCCATACCCTAAACCGAGCCCTAACCCTAACACTAACCCTAACCCTAACCCTAACCCATACCCTACGCTGTACCCGAACCCCTCCCCGAACCCGTACCCTAAGCCGTACCCTAAGCCTAACCCTAAGCCTAACCCTAACCCTAGGCTACCCTTGACTGCTTCTGCCTCCAATAGATTTCCTAAGCACTAGTGTTTTAAGGAACAGCTTAAAAAGAGAATCCTAATGTGATTTCTGTATAATGGGTGTGTTCCTTATCTTATCCTTGTGTCTAAACTCTTCTCCATGGCTGGACCCCCAAATAATATTCCTTTACGTGCTAAGGGGTATCTAGAGAGTGGGATAGGTTTAATAACTACCCTAACCCTAACGCGTACCCTAACCCTAACCCCTACCCTAACCCTAACATGTACCCTAATCCTAACCCGTACCCTAAACCGAGCCCGAACCCTAACACTAACCCTAACCCTAACCCTAACCCATACCCTACGCCGTACCCGAACCCCTCCCCGAACCCGTAACCTAAGCCGTACCGTAACCCTAACCCTAAGCCTAACCCTAACCCTAGGCTACCCTTGACTGCTTCTGCCTCCAATAGATTTCCTAAGCACTAGTGTTTTAAGGAATGGCTTAAAAAGAGAATCCTAATGTGATTTCTTTATGAGGGGTGTGTTCCTTATCTTATCCTAATGTCTAAACTCTTCTGCATGGCTGGACCCCCAAATAATATTCCTTTACGTGCTAAGGGGTATCAAGAGAGTGGGATAGGTTTAATAACTCCCCTAACCCTAATGCGTACCCTAACCCTAAACCCTACCCTAACCCTAACACGTACCCTAATCCTAACCCGTACCCTAAACCGAGCCCTAACCCTAACACTAACCCTAACCCTAACCCCTACCCTAATCCTAACCCGTACCCTAAACCGAGCCCTAACCCTAACACTAACCCTAACCCTAACCCCTACCCTAACCCTAACACATACCCTAATCTTTACCCATACCCTAAACCGAGCCCTAACCCTAACACTAACCCTAACCCTAACCCTAACCCATACCCTACGCTGTACCTGAACCCCTCCCCGAACCCGTACCCTAAGCCGTACCCTAACCCTAATCCTAAGCCTAACCCTAACCCTAGGCTACCCTTGACTGCTTCTGCCTCCAATAGATTTCCTAAGCACTAGTGTTTTAAGGAACAGCTTAAAAAGAGAATCCTAATGTGATTTCTTTATAATGGCTGTGTTCCTTATCTTATCCTTGTGTCTAAACTCTTCTCCATGGCTGGACCCCCAAATAATATTCCTTTACGTGCTAAGGGGTATCTAGAGAGCGGGATAGGTTTAATAACTACCATAACCCTAACGCGTACCCTAACCCTAACCCCTACCCTAACCCTAACACGTACGCTAATCCTAACCCGTACCCTAAACCGAGCCCGAACCCTAACACTAACCCTAACCCTAACCCATACCCTATGCCGTACCCGAACCCCGCCCCGAACCCGTACCCTGAGCCGTACCCTAACCCTAACCCTAAGCCTAACCCTAACCCTAGGCTACCCTTGACTGCTTCTGCCTCCAATAGATTTCCTAAGCACTAGTGTTTTAAGGAACAGCTTAAAAAGAGAATCCTAATGTGATTTCTTTATGAGGGGTGTGTTCCTTATCTTATCCTAGTGTGTAAACTCTTCTCCATGGCTGGACCCCCAAATAATATTCCTTTACGTGCTAAGGGGTATCTAGAGAGTGGGATAGGTTTAATAACTCCCCTAACCCTAATGCGTACCCTAACCCTAAACCCTACCCTAACCCTAACACGTACCCTAATCCTAACCCGTACCCTAAACCGAGCCCTAACCCTAAGACTAACCCTAACCCTAACCCCTACCCTAACCCTAACACATACCCTAATCTTAACCCATACCCTAAACCGAGCCCTAACCCTAACACTAACCCTAACCCTAACCCTAACCCATACCCTACGCTGTACCCGAACCCCTCCCCGAACCCGTACCCTAAGCCGTACCCTAAGCCTAACCCTAAGCCTAACCCTAACCCTAGGCTACCCTTGACTGCTTCTGCCTCCAATAGATTTCCTAAGCACTAGTGTTTTAAGGAACAGCTTAAAAAGAGAATCCTAATGTGATTTCTTTATAATGGGTGTATTCCTTATCTTATCCTTGTGTCTAAACTCTTCTCCATGGCTGGACCCCCAAATAATATTCCTTTACGTGCTAAGGGGTATCTAGAGAGTGGGATAGGTTTAATAACTACCCTAACCCTAACGCGTACCCTAACCCTAACGCCTACCCTAACCCTAACATGTACCCTAATCCTAACCCGTACCCTAAACCGAGCCCGAACCCTAACACTAACCCTAACCCTAACCCTAACCCATACCCTACGCTGTACCCGAACCCCTCCCCGAACCCGTACCCTGAGCCGTACCCTAACCCTAACCCTAAGCCTAACCCTAACCCTAGGCTACCCTTGACTGCTTCTGCCTCCAATAGATTTCCTAAGCACTAGTGTTTTAAGGAACAGCTTAAAAAGAGAATCCTAATGTGATTTCTTTATAATGGGTGTGTTCCTTATCTTATCCTAGTGTCTAAACTCTTCTCCATGGCTGGACCCCCAAATAATATTCCTTTACGTCCTAAGGGGTATCTAGAGAGTGGGATAGGTTTAATAACTACACTAACCCTAATGCGTACTCTAACCCTAACCCCTACCCTAACCCTAACACGTACCCTAATCCTAACCCATACCCTAAACCGAGCCCTAACCCTAACACTAACCCTAACCCTAACCCTAACCCATACCTTACGCCGTACCCGAAACCCTCCCCGAACCCGTACCCTAAGCCATACCCTAATCCTAACCCTAAGCCTAACCCTAACCCTAGGCTACCCTTGACTGCTTCTGCCTCCAATAGATTTCCTAAGCACTAGTGTTTTAAGGAACAGCTTAAAAAGTGAATCCTAATGTGATTTCTTTATAATGGGTGTGTTCCTTATCTTATCCTAGTGTCTAAACTCTTGTCAATGGCTGGACCCCCAAATAATATTCCTTTACGTGCTAAGGGGTATCTAGAGAGTGGGATAGGTTTAATAACTACCCTAACCCTAACGCGTACCCTAACCCTAACCCCTACCCTAACCCTAACACGTACCCTAATCCTAACCCGTACCCTATACCGAGCCCTAACCTTAACACTAACCCTAACGCTAACCCTAACCCATACCCTACGCCGTACACAAACCCCTCCCCGAACCCGTAACCTAAGCCGTACCCTAACCCGAACCCTAAGCCTCACCCTAACCCTAGGCTACCCTTGACTGCTTCTGCCTCCAATAGATTTCCTAAGCACTAGTGTTTTAAGGAACAGCTTAAAAAGAGAATCCTAATGTGATTTCCTTATAATGGGTGTGTTCCTTATCTTATCCTAGTGTCTAAACTCTTCTCCATGGCTGGACCCCCAAATGATATTCCTTTACGTGCTAAGGGGTATCTAGAGAGTGGGATAGGTTTACTAACTACCCTAACCCTAACGCATACCCTAACCCTAACCCATACCCTAACCCTAACACGTACCCTAATCCTAACCCGTACCCTAAATCGAGCCCTAACCCTAACACTAACCCTAACCCTAACCCTAAACCATATACTACGCCGAACACAAACCCCTCCCCAAACCCGTACCCTAAGCCTAACCCTAAGCCTCACCCTAACCCTAGGCTACCCTTGACTGCTTCTGCCTCCAATAGAGTTCCTAAGCACTAGTGTTTTAAGGAACAGCTTAAAAAGAGAATCCTAATGTGATTTCTTTATAATGGGTGTGTTCCTTATCTTATCCTAGTGTCTAAACTCTTCTCCATGGCTGGACCCCCAAATGATATTCCTTTACGTGCTAAGGGGTATCTAGAGAGTGGGATAGGTTTAATAACTCCCCTAACCCTAATGCGTACCCTAACCCTAAACCCTACCCTAATCCTAACACGTACCCTAATCCTAACCCGTACCCTAAACCGAGCCCTAACCCTAACCCTAACCCTAACCCTTGACTGCTTCTGCCTCCAATAGATTTCCTAAGCACTAGTGTTTTAAGGAACTGCTTAAAAACAGAATCCTAATGTGATTTCTTTATAATGGGTGTGTTCCTTATCTTATCCTAGTGTCTAAACTCTTCTCCATGGCTGGACCCCCAAATAATATTCCTTTACGTGCTAAGGGGTATCTAGGGAGTGGGATAGGTTTAATAACTACACTAACCCTAATGCGTACTCTAACCCTAACCCCTACCCTAACCCAAAACGTACCCTAATCCTAACCCGTACCCTAAAGTGAGCCCTAACCCTAACACTAACCCTAACCCTAACCCTAACCCAAACCCTACGCCGTACCCGAACCCCTCCCCGAACCCGTACCCTAAGCCGTACCCTAAGCCTAACCCTAAGCCTAACCCTAACCCTAGGCTACCCTTGACTGCTTCTGCCTCCAATAGATTTCCTAAGCACTAGTGTTTTAAGGAACAGCTCAAAAAGAGAATCCTAATGTGATTTCTTTATAATGGGTGTGTTCCTTATCTTATCCTAGTGTCTAAACTCTTCTCCATGGCTGGACCCCCAAATAATATTCCTTTACGTGCTAAGGGGTATCTAGAGAGTGGGATAGGTTTAATAACTACCCTAACCCTAACGCGTACCCTAACCCTAACCCCTACCCTAACCCTAACACGTACCCTAATCCTAACCCGTAGCCTAAACCGAGCCCTAACCCTAATACGAACCCTAACCCTAACCCTAACCCATACCCTACGCCGTACCCAAACCCCTCCCCGAACCCGTAACCTAAGCCGTACCCTAACCCTAACCCTAAGCCTCACCCTAACCCTAGGCTACCCTTGACTGCTTCTACCTCCAATAGATTTCCTAAGCACTAGTGTTTTAAGGAACAGCTTAAAAAGAGAATCCTAATGTGATTTCTTTATAATGGGTGTGTTCCTTATCTTATCCTAGTGTCTAAACTCCTCTCCATGGCTGGACCCCCAAATGATATTCCTTTACGTGCTAAGGGGTATCTAGAGAGTGGGATAGGTTTAATAACTCCCCTAACCCTAATGCGTACCCTAACCCTAAACCCTACCCTAATCCTAACACGTACCCTAATCCTAACCCGTACCCTAAACCGAGCCCTAACCCTAACACTAACCCTAACCCTAACCCCTACCCTAACCCTAACACATACCCTAATCTTAACCCATACCCTAAACCTAACACTAACCCTAACCCTAACCCTAACCCATACCCTACGCTGTACCCGAACCCCTCCCCGAACCCGTACCCTAAGCCGTACCCTAAGCCTAACCCTAAGCCTAACCCTAACCCTAGGCTACCCTTGACTGCTTCTGCCTCCAATAGATTTCCTAAGCACTAGTGTTTTAAGGAACAGCTTAAAAAGAGAATCCTAATGTGATTTCTTTATAATGGGTGTGTTCCTTATCTTATCCTTGTGTCTAAACTCTTCTCCTTGGCTGGACCCCCAAATAATATTCCTTTACGTGCTAAGGGGTATCTAGAGAGTGGGATCGGTTTAATAACTACCCTAACCCTAACGCGTACCCTAACCCTAACCCCTACCCTAACCCTAACACGTACCCTAATCCTAACCCGTACCCTAAACCGAGCCCTAACCCTAACACTAACCCTAACCCTAACCCATACCCTACGCCGTACCCGAACCCCTCCCCGAACCCGTACCCTAAGCCGTACCCTAAGCCTAACCCTAAGCCTAACCCTAACCCTAGGCTACCCTTGACTGCTTCTGCCTCCAATAGATTTCCTAAGCACTAGTGTTTGAAGGAACAGCTTAAAACGAGAATCCTAATGTGATTTCTTTATAATGGGTGTGTTCCTTATATTATCCTAGTGTCTAAACTCTTCTCCATGGCTGGACCCCCAAATAATATTCCTTTACGTGCTAAGGGGTATCTAGAGAGTGGGATAGGTTTAATAACTACACTAACCCTAATGCGTACTCTAACCCTAACCCCTACCCTAACCCTAACACGTACCCTAATCCTAACCCGTACCCTAAACTGAGCCCTAACCCTAACACTAACCCTAACCCTAAGCCTAACCCAAACCCTACGCCGTACCCGAACCCCTCCCCGAACCCGTACCCTAAGCCGTACCCTAAACCTAACCCTAAGCCTAACCCTAACCCTAGGCTACCCTTGACTGCTTCTGCCTCCAATAGATTTCCTAAGCACTAGTGTTTTAAGGAACAGCTCAAAAAGAGAATCCTAATGTGATTTCTTTATAATGGGTGTGTTCCTTATCTTATCCTAGTGTCTAAACTCTTCTCCATGGCTGGACCCCCAAATAATATTCCTTTACGTGCTAAGGGGTATCTAGAGAGTGGGATAGGTTTAATAACTACCCTAACCCTAATGCGTACCCTAAACCTAACCCCTACCCTAACCCTAACACGTACCCTAATCCTAACCCGTACCCTAAACCGAGCCCTAACCCTAACACTAACCCTAACCCTAACCCTAACCCATACACTACGCCGTACACAAACCCGTCCCCAAACCCGTACCCTAAGCCGTACCCTAAGCCTAACCCTAACCCTAGGCTACCCTTGACTGCTTCAGCCTCCAATAGATTTCCTAAGCAATAGTGTTTTAAGGAACAGCTTAAAAATAGAATCCTAATGTGATTTCTTTATAATGGGTGTGTTCCTTATCTTATCCTAGTGTCTAAAATCTTCTCCACGGCTGGACCTCCAAATAATATTCCTTTACGTGCTAAGGGGTATCTAGAGAGTGGGATAGGTTTAATAACTACCCTAACCCTAACGCCTACCCTAACCCTAACCCCTACCCTAACCCCTACCCTAACCCTAACACGTACCCTAATCCTAACCCGTACCCTAAACCGAGCCCTAACCCTAACACTAAACCTAACCCTAACCCTAACCCATACCCTACGCTGTACCCGAACCCCTCCCCGAACCCGTACCCTAAGCCGTACCCTAAGCCTAACCCTAAGCCTAACCCTAACCCTAGGCTACCCTTGACTGCTTCTGCCTCCAATAGATTTCCTAAGCACTAGTGTTTTAAGGAACAGCTTAAAAAGAGAATCCTAATGTGATTTCTTTATAATGGGTGTGTTCCTTATCTTATCCTTGTGTCTAAACTCTTCTCCATGGCTGGACCCCCAAATAATATTCCTTTACGTGCTAAGGGGTATCTAGAGAGTGGGATAGGTTTAATAACTACCCTAACCCTAACGCGTACCCTAACCCTAAACCCTACCCTAACCCCTACCCTAACCCTAACACGTACCCTAATCCTAACCCGTACCCTAAACCGAGCCCTAACCCTAACACTAAACCTAACCCTAACCCTAACCCATACCCTACGCCGTACCCGAACCCCTCCCCGAACCCGTAACCTAAGCCGTACCGTAACCCTAACCCTAAGCCTAACCCTAACCCTAGGCTACCCTTGACTGCTTCTGCCTCCAATAGATTTCCTAAGCACTAGTGTTTTAAGGAACAGCTTAAAAAGAGAATCCTAATGTGATTTCTTTATAATGGGTGTGTTCCTTATCTTATTCTAGTGTCTAAACTCTTCTCCATGGCTGGACCCCCAAATAATATTCCTTTACGTGCTAAGGGGTATCTAGAGAGTGGGATAGGTTTAATAACTACACTAACCCTAATGCGTACTCTAACCCTAACCCCTACCCTAACCCTAACACGTACCCTAATCCTAACCCGTACCCTAAACTGAGCCCTAACCCTAACACTAACCCTAAGCCTAACCCAAACCCTACGCCGTACCCGAACCCCTCCCCGAACCCGAACCCTAAGCCGTACCCTAACCCTAACCCTAAGCCTAACCCTAACCCTAGGCTACCCTTGACTGCTTCTGCCTCCAATAGATTTCCTAAGCACTAGTGTTTTAAGGAACAGCTCAAAAAGAGAATCCTAATGTGATTTCTTTATAATGGGTGTGTTCCTTATCTTATCCTAGTGTCTAAACTCTTCTCCA
Source organism: Balaenoptera ricei (assembly GCF_028023285.1). Classification (NCBI taxonomy): domain Eukaryota; kingdom Metazoa; phylum Chordata; class Mammalia; order Artiodactyla; family Balaenopteridae; genus Balaenoptera; species Balaenoptera ricei. The sequence continues at coordinate 13,311 of NW_026777692.1, forward strand.
TGGCTGGACCCGCAAATAATATTCCTTTACGTGCTAAGGGGTATCTAGAGAGTGGGATAGGTTTAATAACTACCCTAACCCTAACGCATACCCTAACCCTAACCCCTACCCTAACCCTAACACATACCCTAATCTGAACCCATACCCTAAACCGAGCCCTAACCCTAACACTAACCCTAACCCTAACCCTAACCCATACCCTACGCCGTACCCGAACCCCTCCCCGAACCCGTACCCTGAGCCGTACCCTAACCCTAACCCTAAGCCTAACCCTAACCCTAGGCTACCCTTGACTGCTTCTGCCTCCAATAGATTTCCTAAGCACTAGTGTTTTAAGGAACAGCTTAAAAAGGGAATCCTAATGTGATTTCTTAATGAGGGGTGTGTTCCTTATCTTATCCTAGTGTCTAAACTCTTCTCCATGGCTGGACCCCCAAATGATATTCCTTTACGTGCTAAGGGGTATCTAGAGAGTGGGATAGGTTTAGTAACTACCCTAACCCTAACGCGTACCCTAACCCTAACCCCTACCCTAACCCTAACACGTACCCTAATCCTAACCCGTACCCTAAACCGAGCCCCAACCCTAACACTAACCCTAACCCTAACCCTAACCCATACCCTACGCCGTACCCGAACCCCTCCCCGAACCCGTACCCTGAGCCGTAGCCTAACCCTAACCCTAAGCCTAACCCTAACCCTAGGCTACCCTTGACTGCTTCTGCCTCCAATAGATTTCCTAAGCACTTGTGTTTTAAGGAACAGCTTAAAAAGAGAATCCTAATGTGATTTCTTTATAATGGGTGTGTTCCTTATCTTATCCTAGTGTCTAAACTCTTCTCCATGGCTGGACCCCCAAATAATATTCCTTTACGTGCTAAGGGGTATCTAGAGAGTGGGATAGGTTTAATAACTACCCTAACCCTAACGCATACCCTAACCCTAACCCCTACCCTAACCCTAACACATACCCTAATCTGAACCCATACCCTAAACCGAGCCCTAACCCTAACACTAACCCTAACCCTAACCCTAACCCATACCCTACGCCGTACCCGAACCCCTCCCCGAACCCGTACCCTGAGCCGTACCCTAAGCCTAACCCTAAGCCTAACCCTAACCCTAGGCTCCCCTTGACTGCTTCTGCCTCCAATAGATTTCCTAAGCACTAGTGTTTGAAGGAACAGCTTAAAACGAGAATCCTAATGTGATTTCTTTATAATGGGTGTGTTCCTTATATTATCCTAGTGTCTAAACTCTTCTCCATGGCTGGACCCCCAAATAATATTCCTTTACGTCCTAAGGGGTATCTAGAGAGTGGGATAGGTTTAGTAACTACACTAACCCTAATGCGTACTCTAACCCTAACCCCTACCCTAACCCTAACACGTACCCTAATCCTAACCCGTACCCTAAACCGAGCCCTAACCCTAACACTAACCCTAACCCTAACCCTAACCCATACCCTACGCCATACCCGAACCCCTCCCCGAACCCGTACCCTAAGCCGTACCCTAACCCTAACCCTAAGCCTAACCCTAACCCTAGGCTACCCTTGACTGCTTCTGCCTCCAATAGATTTCCTAAGCACTAGTGTTTTAAGGAACAGCTTAAAAAGAGAATCCTAATGTGATTTCTTTATGAGGGGTGTGTTCCTTATATTATCCTAGTGTCTAAACTCTTCTGCATGGCTGGACCCCCAAATAATATTCCTTTAAGTGCTAAGGGGTATCTAGAGAGTGGGATAGTTTTAATAACTCCCCTAACCCTAATGCGTACCCTAACCCTAAACCCTACCCTAACCCTAACACGTACCCTAATCCTAACCCGTACCCTAAATCGAGCCCTAACCCTAACACTAACCCTAACCCTAACCCCTACCCTAACCCTAACACATACCCTAATCTTAACCCATACCCTAAACCGAGCCCTAACCCTAACACTAACCCTAACCCTAACCCTAACCCATACCCTACGCTGTACCCGAACCCCTCCCCGAACCCGTACCCTAAGCCGTACCCTAAGCCTAACCCGAAGCCTAACCCTAACCCTAGGATACCCTTGACTGCTTCTGCCTCCAATAGATTTCCTAAGCACTAGTGTTTTAAGGAACAGCTTAAAAAGAGAATCCTAATGTGATTTCTTTATAATGGGTGTGTTCCTTATCTTATCCTAATGTGTAAACTCTTCTCCATGGCTGGACCCCCAAATAATATTCCTTTACGTGCTAAGGGGTATCTAGAGAGTGGGATATGTTTAATAACTACCCTAACCCTAACGCATACCCTAACCCTAACCCCTACCCTAACCCTAACACATACCCTTATCTGAACCCATACCCTAAACCGAGCCCTAACCCTAACCCTAACCCTAACCCTAAACCTAAACCTAACCCTAACCCCTACCCTAACCCTAACACATACCCTTATCTTAACCCATAACCTAAACCGAGCCCTAACCCTAACACTAACCCTAACCCTAACCCTAACCCATACCCTACGCCGTACCCGAACCCCTCCCCGAACCCGTACCCTAAGCCGTACCCTAAGCCTAACCCTAAGCCTAACCCTAACCCTAGGCTACCCTTGACTGCTTCTGCCTCCAATAGATTTCCTAAGCATTAGTGTTTGAAGGAACAGCTTAAAACGAGAATCCTAATGTGATTTCTTTATAATGGGTGTGTTCCTTATATTATCCTAGTGTCTAAACTCTTCTCCATGGCTGGACCCCCAAATAATATTCCTTTACGTCCTAAGGGGTATCTAGAGAGTGGGATAGGTTTAATAACTACACTAACCCTAATGCGTACTCTAACCCTAACCCCTACCCTAACCCTAACACGTACCCTAATCCTAACCCGTACCCAAAACTGAGCCCTAACCCTAACACTAACCCTAACCCTAAGCCTAACCCAAACCCTACGCCGTACCCGAACCCCTCCCCGAACCCGTATCCTAAGCCGTACCCTAACCCTAACCCTAAGCCTAACCCTAACCCTAGGCTACCCTTGACTGCTTCTGCCTCCAATAGATTTCCTAAGCACTAGTGTTTTAAGGAACAGCTCAAAAAGAGAATCCTAATGTGATTTCTTTATAATGGGTGTGTTCCTTATCTTATCCTAGTGTCTAAACTCTTCTCCATGGCTGGACCCCCAAATAATATTCCTTTACGTGCTAAGGGGTATCTAGAGAGTGGGATAGGTTTAATAACTACCCTAACCCTAACGCATACCCTAACCCTAACCCCTACCCTAACCCTAACACATACCCTAATCTGAACCCATACTCTAAACCGAGCCCCAACCCTAACACTAACCCTAACCCTAACCCTAACCCATACCCTACGCCGTACCCGAACCCCTCCCCGAACCCGTACCCTGAGCCGTACCCTAACCCTAACCCTAAGCCTAACCCTAACCCTAGGCTACCCTTGACTGCTTCTGCCTCCAATAGATTTCCTAAGCACTAGTGTTTTAAGGAACAGCTTAAAAAGGGAATCCTAATGTGATTTCTTAATGAGGGGTGTGTTCCTTATCTTATCCTAGTGTCTAAACTCTTCTCCATGGCTGGACCCCCAAATGATATTCCTTTACGTGCTAAGGGGTATCTAGAGAGTGGGATAGGTTTAGTAACTACCCTAACCCTAACGCGTACCCTAACCCTAACCCCTACCCTAACCCTAACACGTACCCTAATCCTAACCCGTACCCTAAACCGAGCCCTAACCCTAACACTAACCCTAACCCTAACCCTAACCCATACCCTACGCCGTACCCGAACCCCTCCCCGAACCCGTACCCTGAGCCGTAGCCTAACCCTAACCCTAAGCCTAACCCTAACCCTAGGCTACCCTTGACTGCTTCTGCCTCCAATAGATTTCCTAAGCACTTGTGTTTTAAGGAACAGCTTAAAAAGAGAATCCTAATGTGATTTCTTTATAATGGGTGTGTTCCTTATCTTATCCTAGTGTCTAAACTCTTCTCCATGGCTGGACCCCCAAATAATATTCCTTTACGTGCTAAGGGGTATCTAGAGAGTGGGATAGGTTTAATAACTACCCTAACCCTAACGCATACCCTAACCCTAACCCCTACCCTAACCCTAACACATACCCTAATCTGAACCCATACCCTAAACCGAGCCCTAACCCTAACACTAACCCTAACCCTAACCCTAACCCATACCCTACGCCGTACCCGAACCCCTCCCCGAACCCGTACCCTGAGCCGTACCCTAAGCCTAACCCTAAGCCTAACCCTAACCCTAGGCTCCCCTTGACTGCTTCTGCCTCCAATAGATTTCCTAAGCACTAGTGTTTGAAGGAACAGCTTAAAACGAGAATCCTAATGTGATTTCTTTATAATGGGTGTGTTCCTTATATTATCCTAGTGTCTAAACTCTTCTCCATGGCTGGACCCCCAAATAATATTCCTTTACGTCCTAAGGGGTATCTAGAGAGTGGGATAGGTTTAATAACTACACTAACCCTAATGCGTACTCTAACCCTAACCCCTACCCTAACCCTAACACGTACCCTAATCCTAACCCGTACCCTAAACCGAGCCCTAACCCTAACACTAACCCTAACCCTAACCCTAACCCATACCCTACGCCATACCCGAACCCCTCCCCGAACCCGTACCCTAAGCCATACCCTAACCCTAACCCTAAGCCTAACCCTAGGCTACCCTTGACTGCTTCTGCCTCCAATAGATTTCCTAAGCACTAGTGTTTTAAGGAACAGCTTAAAAAGAGAATCCTAATGTGATTTCTTTATGAGGGGTGTGTTCCTTATCTTATCCTAGTGTCTAAACTCTTCTGCATGGCTGGACCCCCAAATAATATTCCTTTAAGTGCTAAGGGGTATCTAGAGAGTGGGATAGTTTTAATAACTCCCCTAACCCTAATGCGTACCCTAACCCTAAACCCTACCCTAACCCTAACACGTACCCTAATCCTAACCCGTACCCTAAATCGAGCCCTAACCCTAACACTAACCCTAACCCTAACCCCTACCCTAACCCTAACACATACCCTAATCTTAACCCATACCCTAAACCGAGCCCTAACCCTAACACTAACCCTAACCCTAACCCTAACCCATACCCTACGCTGTACCCGAACCCCTCCCCGAACCCGTACCCTAAGCCGTACCCTAAGCCTAACCCTAAGCCTAACCCTAACCCTAGGCTACCCTTGACTGCTTCTGCCTCCAATAGATTTCCTAAGCACTAGTGTTTTAAGGAACAGCTTAAAAAGAGAATCCTAATGTGATTTCTTTATAATGGGTGTGTTCCTTATCTTATCCTAATGTGTAAACTCTTCTCCATGGCTGGACCCCCAAATAATATTCCTTTACGTGCTAAGGGGTATCTAGAGAGTGGGATAGGTTTAATAACTACCCTAACCCTAACGCATACCCTAACCCTAACCCCTACCCTAACCCTAACACATACCCTAATCTGAACCCATACCCTAAACCGAGCCCTAACCCTAACACTAACCCTAACCCTAACCCTAACCCATACCCTACGCCGTACCCGAACCCCTCCCCGAACCCGTACCCTGAGCCGTACCCTAAGCCTAACCCTAAGCCTAACCCTAACCCTAGGCTCCCCTTGACTGCTTCTGCCTCCAATAGATTTCCTAAGCACTAGTGTTTGAAGGAACAGCTTAAAACGAGAATCCTAATGTGATTTCTTTATAATGGGTGTGTTCCTTATCTTATTCTAGTGTCTAAACTCTTCTCCATGGCTGGACCCCCAAATAATATTCCTTTACGTCCTAAGGGGTATCTAGAGAGTGGGATAGGTTTAATAACTACACTAACCCTAATGCGTACTCTAACCCTAACCCCTACCCTAACCCTAACACGTAACCTAATCCTAACCCGTACCCTAAACCGAGCCGTAACCCTAAAACTAACCCTAACCCTAACCCTAACCCATACCCTACGCCGTACCCGAACCCCTCCCCGAACCCCTACCCTTGGCCGTGCCCTAACCCTAACCCTAAGCCTAACCCTAACCCTAGGCTACCCTTGACTGCTTCTGCCTCCAATAGATTTCCTAAGCACTAGTGTTTTAAGGAACAGCTTAAAAAGAGAATCCTAATGTGATTTCTTTATAATGGGTGTGTTCCTTATCTTATTCTAGTGTCTAAACTCTTCTCCATGGCTGGAACCCCAAATAATATTCCTTTACGTGCTAAGGTGTATCTAGAGAGTGGGATAGGTTTAATAACTCCCCTAACCCTAATGCGTACCCTAACCCTAAACCCTACCCTAACCCTAACACGTACCCTAATCCTAACCCGTACCCTAAACCGAGCCCTAACCCTAACACTAACCCTAACCCTAACCCCTACCCTAATCCTAACCCGTACCCTAAACCGAGCCCTAACCCTAACACTAACCCTAACCCTAACCCCTACCCTAACCCTAACACATACCCTAATCTTTACCCATAACCTAAACCGAGCCCTAACCCTAACACTAACCCTAACCCTAACCCTAACCCATACCCTACGCTGTACCCGAACCCCTCCCCGAACCCGTACCCTAAGCCGTACCCTAAGCCTAACCCTAAGCCTAACCCTAACCCTAGGCTACCCTTGACTGCTTCTGCCTCCAATAGATTTCCTAAGCACTAGTGTTTTAAGGAACAGCTTAAAAAGAGAATCCTAATGTAATTTCTTTATAATGGCTGTGTTCCTTATCTTATCCTTGTGTCTAAACTCTTCTCCATGGCTGGACCCCCAAATAATATTCCTTTACGTGCTAAGGGGTATCTAGAGAGCGGGATAGGTTTAATAACTACCATAACCCTAACGCGTACCCTAACCCTAACCCCTACCCTAACCCTAACACGTACCCTAATCCTAACCCGTACCCTAAACCGAGCCCGAACCCTAACACTAACCCTAACCCTAACCCTAACCCATACCCTATGCCGTACCCGAAACCCTCCCCGAACCCGTACCCTGAGCCATACCCTAACCCTAACCCTAAGCCTAACCCTAACCCTAGGCTACCCTTGACTGCTTCTGCCTCCAATAGATTTCCTAAGCACTAGTGTTTTAAGGAACAGCTTAAAAAGAGAATCCTAATGTGATTTCTTTATGAGGGGTGTGTTCCTTATCTTATCCTAGTGTCTAAACTCTTCTGCATGGCTGGACCCCCAAATAATATTCCTTTACGTGCTAAGGGGTATCTAGAGAGTGGGATAGGTTTAATAACTCCCCTAACCCTAATGCGTACCCTAACCCTAAACCCTACCCTAACCCTAACACGTACCCTAATCCTAACCCGTACCCTAAACCGAGCCCTAACCCTAACACTAACCCTAACCCTAACCCCTACCCTAACCCTAACACATACTCTAATCTTAACCCATACCCTAAACCGAGCCCTAACCCTAACACTAACCCTAACCCTAACCCTAACCCTAACCCATACCCTACGCTGTACCCGAACCCCTCCCCGAACCCGTACCCTAAGCCGTACCCTAAGCCTAACCCTAAGCCTAACCCTAAGCCTAACCCTAACCCTAGGCTACCCTTGACTGCTTCTGCCTCCAATAGATTTCCTAAGCACTAGTGTTTTAAGGAACAGCTTAAAAAGAGAATCCTAATGTGATTTCTTTATAATGGGTGTGTTCCTTATCTTATCCTAGTGTCTAAACTCTTCTCCATGGCTGGACCCCCAAATAATATTCCTTTACGTCCTAAGGGGTATCTAGAGAGTGGGATAGGTTTAATAACTACACTAACCCTAATGCGTACTCTAACCCTAACCCCTACCCTAACCCTAACACGTACCCTAATCCTAACCCATACCCTAAACCGAGCCCTAACCCTAACACTAACCCTAACCCTAACCCTAACCCATACCTTACGCCGTACCCGAAACCCTCCCCGAACCCGTACCCTAAGCCATACCCTAATCCTAACCCTAAGCCTAACCCTAACCCTAGGCTACCCTTGACTGCTTCTGCCTCCAATAGATTTCCTAAGCACTAGTGTTTTAAGGAACAGCTCAAAAAGAGAATCCTAATGTGATTTCTTTATAATGGGTGTGTTCCTTATCTTATCCTAGTGTCTAAACTCTTCTCCATGGCTGGACCCCCAAATAATATTCCTTTACGTGCTAAGGGGTATCTAGAGAGTGGGATAGGTTTAATAACTACCCTAACCCTAATGCGTACCCTAAACCTAACCCCTACCCTAACCCTAACACGTACCCTAATCCTAACCCGTACCCTAAACCGAGCCCTAACCCTAACACTAACCCTAACCCTAACCCTAACCCATACACTACGCCGTACACAAACCCGTCCCCAAACCCGTACCCTAAGCCGTACCCTAAGCCTAACCCTAACCCTAGGCTACCCTTGACTGCTTCAGCCTCCAATAGATTTCCTAAGCAATAGTGTTTTAAGGAACAGCTTAAAAATAGAATCCTAATGTGATTTCTTTATAATGGGTGTGTTCCTTATCTTATCCTAGTGTCTAAAATCTTCTCCACGGCTGGACCTCCAAATAATATTCCTTTACGTGCTAAGGGGTATCTAGAGAGTGGGATAGGTTTAATAACTACCCTAACCCTAACGCCTACCCTAACCCTAACCCCTACCCTAACCCCTACCCTAACCCTAACACGTACCCTAATCCTAACCCGTACCCTAAACCGAGCCCTAACCCTAACACTAAACCTAACCCTAACCCTAACCCATACCCTACGCTGTACCCGAACCCCTCCCCGAACCCGTACCCTAAGCCGTACCCTAAGCCTAACCCTAAGCCTAACCCTAACCCTAGGCTACCCTTGACTGCTTCTGCCTCCAATAGATTTCCTAAGCACTAGTGTTTTAAGGAACAGCTTAAAAAGAGAATCCTAATGTGATTTCTTTATAATGGGTGTGTTCCTTATCTTATCCTTGTGTCTAAACTCTTCTCCATGGCTGGACCCCCAAATAATATTCCTTTACGTGCTAAGGGGTATCTAGAGAGTGGGATAGGTTTAATAACTACCCTAACCCTAACGCGTACCCTAACCCTAACCCCTACCCTAACCCTAACACGTACCCTAATCCTAACCCGTACCCTAAACCGAGCCCGAACCCTAACACTAACCCTAACCCTAACCCTAACCCATACCCTACGCCGTATCCGAACCCCTCCCCGAACCAGTACCCTGAGCCGTACCCTAACCCTAACCCCTACCCTAACCCTAACACGTAACCTAATCCTAACCCGTACCCTAAACCGAGCCCTAACCCTAAAACTAACCCTAACCCTAACCCTAACCCATACCCTACGCCGTACCCGAACCCCTCCCCGAACCCCTACCCTTGGCCGTGCCCTAACCCTAACCCTAAGCCTAACCCTAACCCTAGGCTACCCTTGACTGCTTCTGCCTCCAATAGATTTCCTAAGCACTAGTGTTTTAAGGAACAGCTCAAAAAGAGAATCCTAATGTGATTTCTTTATAATGGGTGTGTTCCTTATTTTATCCTAGTGTCTAAAATCTTCTCCACGGCTGGACCACCAAATAATATTCCTTTACGTGCTAAGGGGTATCTAGAGAGTGGGATAGGTTTAATAACTACCCTAACCCTAACGCGTACCCTAACCCTAAACCCTACCCTAACCCCTACCCTAACCCTAACACGTACCCTAATCCTAACCCGTACCCTAAACCGAGCCCTAACCCTAACACTAAACCTAACCCTAACCCTAACCCATACCCTACGCCGTACCCGAACCCCTCCCCGAACGCGTAACCTAAGCCGTACCGTAACCCTAACCCTAAGCCTAACCCTAACCCTAGGCTACCCTTGACTGCTTCTGCCTCCAATAGATTTCCTAAGCACTAGTGTTTTAAGGAACAGCTTAAAAAGAGAATCCTAATGTGATTTCTTTATAATGGGTGTGTTCCTTATCTTATTCTAGTGTCTAAACTCTTCTCCATGGCTGGACCCCCAAATAATATTCCTTTACGTGCTAAGGGGTATCTAGAGAGTGGGATAGGTTTAATAACTACACTAACCCTAATGCGTACTCTAACCCTAACCCCTACCCTAACACGAACACGTACCCTAATCCTAACCCGTACCCTAAACTGAGCCCTAACCCTAACACTAACCCTAAGCCTAACCCAAACCCTACGCCGTACCCGAACCCCTCCCCGAACCCGAACCCTAAGCCGTACCCTAACCCTAACCCTAAGCCTAACCCTAACCCTAGGCTACCCTTGACTGCTTCTGCCTCCAATAGATTTCCTAAGCACTAGTGTTTTAAGGAACAGCTCAAAAAGAGAATCCTAATGTGATTTCTTTATAATGGGTGTGTTCCTTATCTTATCCTAGTGTCTAAACTCTTCTCCATGGCTGGACCCGCAAATAATATTCCTTTACGTGCTAAGGGGTATCTAGAGAGTGGGATAGGTTTAATAACTACCCTAACCCTAACGCATACCCTAACCCTAACCCCTACCCTAACCCTAACACATACCCTAATCTGAACCCATACCCTAAACCGAGCCCTAACCCTAACACTAACCCTAACCCTAACCCTAACCCATACCCTACGCCGTACCCGAACCCCTCCCCGAACCCGTACCCTGAGCCGTACCCTAACCCTAACCCTAAGCCTAACCCTAACCCTAGGCTACCCTTGACTGCTTCTGCCTCCAATAGATTTCCTAAGCACTAGTGTTTTAAGGAACAGCTTAAAAAGGGAATCCTAATGTGATTTCTTAATGAGGGGTGTGTTCCTTATCTTATCCTAGTGTCTAAACTCTTCTCCATGGCTGGACCCCCAAATGATATTCCTTTACGTGCTAAGGGGTATCTAGAGAGTGGGATAGGTTTAGTAACTACCCTAACCCTAACGCGTACCCTAACCCTAACCCCTACCCTAACCCTAACACGTACCCTAATCCTAACCCGTACCCTAAACCGAGCCCCAACCCTAACACTAACCCTAACCCTAACCCTAACCCATACCCTACGCCGTACCCGAACCCCTCCCCGAACCCGTACCCTGAGCCGTAGCCTAACCCTAACCCTAAGCCTAACCCTAACCCTAGGCTACCCTTGACTGCTTCTGCCTCCAATAGATTTCCTAAGCACTTGTGTTTTAAGGAACAGCTTAAAAAGAGAATCCTAATGTGATTTCTTTATAATGGGTGTGTTCCTTATCTTATCCTAGTGTCTAAACTCTTCTCCATGGCTGGACCCCCACATAATATTCCTTTACGTGCTAAGGGGTATCTAGAGAGTGGGATAGGTTTAATAACTACCCTAACCCTAACGCATACCCTAACCCTAACCCCTACCCTAACCCTAATACATACCCTAATCTGAACCCATACCCTAAACCGAGCCCTAACCCTAACACTAACCCTAACCCTAACCCTAACCCATACCCTACGCCGTACCCGAACCCCTCCCCGAACCCGTACCCTGAGCCGTACCCTAAGCCTAACCCTAAGCCTAACCCTAACCCTAGGCTCCCCTTGACTGCTTCTGCCTCCAATAGATTTCCTAAGCACTAGTGTTTGAAGGAACAGCTTAAAACGAGAATCCTAATGTGATTTCTTTATAATGGGTGTGTTCCTTATATTATCCTAGTGTCTAAACTCTTCTCCATGGCTGGACCCCCAAATAATATTCCTTTACGTCCTAAGGGGTATCTAGACAGTGGGATAGGTTTAGTAACTACACTAACCCTAATGCGTACTCTAACCCTAACCCCTACCCTAACCCTAACACGTACCCTAATCCTAACCCGTACCCTAAACCGAGCCCTAACCCTAACACTAACCCTAACCCTAACCCTAACCCATACCCTACGCCATACCCGAACCCCTCCCCGAACCCGTACCCTAAGCCGTACCCTAACCCTAACCCTAAGCCTAACCCTAACCCTAGGCTACCCTTGACTGCTTCTGCCTCCAATAGATTTCCTAAGCACTAGTGTTTTAAGGAACAGCTTAAAAAGAGAATCCTAATGTGATTTCTTTATGAGGGGTGTGTTTCTTATCTTATCCTAGTGTCTAAACTCTTCTGCATGGCTGGACCCCCAAATAATATTCCTTTAAGTGCTAAGGGGTATCTAGAGAGTGGGATAGTTTTAATAACTCCCCTAACCCTAATGCGTACCCTAACCCTAAACCCTACCCTAACCCTAACACGTACCCTAATCCTAACCCGTACCCTAAACCGAGCCCTAACCCTAACACTAACCCTAACCCTAACCCCTACCCTAACCCTAACACATACCCTAATCTTAACCCATACCCTAAACCGAGCCCTAACCCTAACACTAACCCTAACCCTAACCCTAACCCATACCCTACGCTGTACCCGAACCCCTCCCCGAACCCGTACCCTAAGCCGTACCCTAAGCCTAACCCGAAGCCTAACCCTAACCCTAGGATACCCTTGACTGCTTCTGCCTCCAATAGATTTCCTAAGCACTAGTGTTTTAAGGAACAGCTTAAAAAGAGAATCCTAATGTGATTTCTTTATAATGGGTGTGTTCCTTATCTTATCCTAATGTGTAAACTCTTCTCCATGGCTGGACCCCCAAATAATATTCCTTTACGTGCTAAGGGGTATCTAGAGAGTGGGATATGTTTAATAACTACCCTAACCCTAACGCATACCCTAACCCTAACCCCTACCCTAACCCTAACACATACCCTTATCTGAACCCATACCCTAAACCGAGCCCTAACCCTAACCCTAACCCTAACCCTAAACCTAAACCTAACCCTAACCCCTACCCTAACCCTAACACATACCCTTATCTTAACCCATAACCTAAACCGAGCCCTAACCCTAACACTAACCCTAACCCTAACCCTAACCCATACCCTACGCCGTACCCGAACCCCTCCCCGAACCCGTACCCTAAGCCGTACCCTAAGCCTAACCCTAAGCCTAACCCTAACCCTAGGCTACCCTTGACTGCTTCTGCCTCCAATAGATTTCCTAAGCATTAGTGTTTGAAGGAACAGCTTAAAACGAGAATCCTAATGTGATTTCTTTATAATGGGTGTGTTCCTTATATTATCCTAGTGTCTAAACTCTTCTCCATGGCTGGACCCACAAATAATATTCCTTTACGTCCTAAGGGGTATCTAGAGAGTGGGATAGGTTTAATAACTACACTAACCCTAATGCGTACTCTAACCCTAACCCCTACCCTAACCCTAACACGTACCCTAATCCTAACCCGTACCCAAAACTGAGCCCTAACCCTAACACTAACCCTAACCCTAAGCCTAACCCAAACCCTACGCCGTACCCGAACCCCTCCCCGAACCCGTATCCTAAGCCGTACCCTAACCCTAACCCTAAGCCTAACCCTAACCCTAGGCTACCCTTGACTGCTTCTGCCTCCAATAGATTTCCTAAGCACTAGTGTTTTAAGGAACAGCTCAAAAAGAGAATCCTAATGTGATTTCTTTATAATGGGTGTGTTCCTTATCTTATCCTAGTGTCTAAACTCTTCTCCATGGCTGGACCCCCAAATAATATTCCTTTACGTGCTAAGGGGTATCTAGAGAGTGGGATAGGTTTAATAACTACCCTAACCCTAACGCATACCCTAACCCTAACCCCTACCCTAACCCTAACACTTACCCTAATCTGAACCCATACTCTAAACCGAGCCCCAACCCTAACACTAACCCTAACCCTAACCCTAACCCATACCCTACGCCGTACCCGAACCCCTCCCCGAACCCGTACCCTGAGCCGTACCCTAACCCTAACCCTAAGCCTAACCCTAACCCTAGGCTACCCTTGACTGCTTCTGCCTCCAATAGATTTCCTAAGCACTAGTGTTTTAAGGAACAGCTTAAAAAGGGAATCCTAATGTGATTTCTTAATGAGGGGTGTGTTCCTTATCTTATCCTAGTGTCTAAACTCTTCTCCATGGCTGGACCCCCAAATGATATTCCTTTACGTGCTAAGGGGTATCTAGAGAGTGGGATAGGTTTAGTAACTACCCTAACCCTAACGCGTACCCTAACCCTAACCCCTACCCTAACCCTAACACGTACCCTAATCCTAACCCGTACCCTAAACCGAGCCCTAACCCTAACACTAACCCTAACCCTAACCCTAACCCATACCCTACGCCGTACCCGAACCCCTCCCCGAACCCGTACCCTGAGCCGTAGCCTAACCCTAACCCTAAGCCTAACCCTAACCCTAGGCTACCCTTGACTGCTTCTGCCTCCAATAGATTTCCTAAGCACTTGTGTTTTAAGGAACAGCTTAAAAAGAGAATCCTAATGTGATTTCTTTATAATGGGTGTGTTCCTTATCTTATCCTAGTGTCTAAACTCTTCTCCATGGCTGGACCCCCAAATAATATTCCTTTACGTGCTAAGGGGTATCTAGAGAGTGGGATAGGTTTAATAACTACCCTAACCCTAACGCATACCCTAACCCTAACCCCTACCCTAACCCTAACACATACCCTAATCTGAACCCATACCCTAAACCGAGCCCTAACCCTAACACTAACCCTAACCCTAACCCTAACCCATACCCTACGCCGTACCCGAACCCCTCCCCGAACCCGTACCCTGAGCCGTACCCTAAGCCTAACCCTAAGCCTAACCCTAACCCTAGGCTCCCCTTGACTGCTTCTGCCTCCAATAGATTTCCTAAGCACTAGTGTTTGAAGGAACAGCTTAAAACGAGAATCCTAATGTGATTTCTTTATAATGGGTGTGTTCCTTATATTATCCTAGTGTCTAAACTCTTCTCCATGGCTGGACCCCCAAATAATATTCCTTTACGTCCTAAGGGGTATCTAGAGAGTGGGATAGGTTTAATAACTACACTAACCCTAATGCGTACTCTAACCCTAACCCCTACCCTAACCCTAACACGTACCCTAATCCTAACCCGTACCCTAAACCGAGCCCTAACCCTAACACTAACCCTAACCCTAACCCTAACCCATACCCTACGCCATACCCGAACCCCTCCCCGAACCCGAACCCTAAGCCATACCCTAACCCTAACCCTAAGCCTAACCCTAGGCTACCCTTGACTGCTTCTGCCTCCAATAGATTTCCTAAGCACTAGTGTTTTAAGGAACAGCTTAAAAAGAGAATCCTAATGTGATTTCTTTATGAGGGGTGTGTTCCTTATCTTATCCTAGTGTCTAAACTCTTCTGCATGGCTGGACCCCCAAATAATATTCCTTTAAGTGCTAAGGGGTATCTAGAGAGTGGGATAGTTTTAATAACTCCCCTAACCCTAATGCGTACCCTAACCCTAAACCCTACCCTAACCCTAACACGTACCCTAATCCTAACCCGTACCCTAAATCGAGCCCTAACCCTAACACTAACCCTAACCCTAACCCCTACCCTAACCCTAACACATACCCTAATCTTAACCCATACCCTAAACCGAGCCCTAACCCTAACACTAACCCTAACCCTAACCCTAACCCATACCCTACGCTGTACCCGAACCCCTCCCCGAACCCGTACCCTAAGCCGTACCCTAAGCCTAACCCTAAGCCTAACCCTAACCCTAGGCTACCCTTGACTGCTTCTGCCTCCAATAGATTTCCTAAGCACTAGTGTTTTAAGGAACAGCTTAAAAAGAGAATCCTAATGTGATTTCTTTATAATGGGTGTGTTCCTTATCTTATCCTAATGTGTAAACTCTTCTCCATGGCTGGACCCCCAAATAATATTCCTTTACGTGCTAAGGGGTATCTAGAGAGTGGGATAGGTTTAATAACTACCCTAACCCTAACGCATACCCTAACCCTAACCCCTACCCTAACCCTAACACATACCCTAATCTGAACCCATACCCTAAACCGAACCCTAACCCTAACACTAACCCTAACCCTAACCCTAACCCATACCCTACGCCGTACCCGAACCCCTCTCCGAACCCGTACCCTAAGCCGTACCCTAAGCCTAACCCTAAGCCTAACCCTAACCCTAGGCTACCCTTGACTGCTTCTGCCTCCAATAGATTTCCTAAGCACTAGTGTTTGAAGGAACAGCTTAAAACGAGAATCCTAATGTGATTTCTTTATAATGGGTGTGTTCCTTATATTATCCTAGTGTCTAAACTCTTCTCCATGGCTGGACCCCCAAATAATATTCCTTTACGTCCTAAGGGGTATCTAGAGAGTGGGATAGGTTTAATAACTACACTAACCCTAATGCGTACTCTAACCCTAACCCCTACCCTAACCCTAACACGTAACCTAATCCTAACCCGTACCCTAAACCGAGCCGTAACCCTAAAACTAACCCTAACCCTAACCCTAACCCATACCCTACGCCGTACCCGAACCCCTCCCCGAACCCCTACCCTTGGCCGTGCCCTAACCCTAACCCTAAGCCTAACCCTAACCCTAGGCTACCCTTGACTGCTTCTGCCTCCAATAGATTTCCTAAGCACTAGTGTTTTAAGGAACAGCTTAAAAAGAGAATCCTAATGTGATTTCTTTATAATGGGTGTGTTCCTTATCTTATTCTAGTGTCTAAACTCTTCTCCATGGCTGGACCCCCAAATAATATTCCTTTACGTGCTAAGGTGTATCTAGAGAGTGGGATAGGTTTAATAACTACCCTAACCCTAACGCATACCCTAACCCTAACCTCTACCCTAACCCTAACACATACCCTTATCTTAACCCATAACCTAAACCGAGCCCTAACCCTAACACTAACCCTAACCCTAACCCTAACCCATACCCTACGCCGTACCCGAACCCCTCCCCGAACCCGTACCCTAAGCCGTACCCTAAGCCTAACTATAAGCCTAACCATAACCCTAGGCTACCCTTGACTGCTTCTGCCTCCAATAGATTTCCTAAGCACTAGTGTTTGAAGGAACAGCTTAAAAAGAGAATCCTAATGTGATTTCTTTATGAGGGGTGTGTTCCTTATCTTATCCTAGTGTCTAAACTCTTCTGCATGGCTGGACCCCCAAATAATATTCCTTTACGTGCTAAGGGGTATCTAGAGAGTGGGATAGGTTTAATAACTCCCCTAACCCTAATGCGTACCCTAACCCTAAACCCTACCCTAACCCTAACACGTACCCTAATCCTAACCCGTACCCTAAACCGAGCCCTAACCCTAACACTAACCCTAACCCTAACCCCTACCCTAACCCTAACACATACTCTAATCTTAACCCATACCCTAAACCGAGCCCTAACCCTAACACTAACCCTAACCCTAACCCTAACCCTAACCCATACCCTACGCTGTACCCGAACCCCTCCCCGAACCCGTACCCTAAGCCGTACCCTAAGCCTAACCCTAAGCCTAACCCTAAGCCTAACCCTAACCCTAGGCTACCCTTGACTGCTTCTGCCTCCAATAGATTTCCTAAGCACTAGTGTTTTAAGGAACAGCTTAAAAAGAGAATCCTAATGTGATTTCTTTATAATGGGTGTGTTCCTTATCTTATCCTAGTGTCTAAACTCTTCTCCATGGCTGGACCCCCAAATAATATTCCTTTACGTCCTAAGGGGTATCTAGAGAGTGGGATAGGTTTAATAACTACACTAACCCTAATGCGTACTCTAACCCTAACCCCTACCCTAACCCTAACACGTACCCTAATCCTAACCCATACCCTAAACCGAGCCCTAACCCTAACACTAACCCTAACCCTAACCCTAACCCATACCTTACGCCGTACCCGAAACCCTCCCCGAACCCGTACCCTAAGCCATACCCTAATCCTAACCCTAAGCCTAACCCTAACCCTAGGCTACCCTTGACTGCTTCTGCCTCCAATAGATTTCCTAAGCACTAGTGTTTTAAGGAACAGCTTAAAAAGTGAATCCTAATGTGATTTCTTTATAATGGGTGTGTTCCTTATCTTATCCTAGTGTCTAAACTCTTCTCAATGGCTGGACCCCCAAATAATATTCCTTTACGTGCTAAGGGGTATCTAGAGAGTGGGATAGGTTTAATAACTACCCTAACCCTAACGCGTACCCTAACCCTAACCCCTACCCTAACCCTAACACGTACCCTAATCCTAACCCGTACCCTAAACCGAGCCCTAACCCTAACACTAACCCTAACCCTAACCCTAACCCATACCCTACGCCGTACACAAACCCCTCCCCGAACCCGTAACCTAAGCCGTACCCTAACGCTAACCCTAAGCCTCACCCTAACCCTAGGCTACCCTTGACTGCTTCTGCCTCCAATAGATTTCCTAAGCACTAGTGTTTTAAGGAACAGCTTAAAAAGAGAATCCTAATGTGATTTCCTTATAATGGGTGTGTTCCTTATCTTATCCTAGTGTCTAAACTCTTCTCCATGGCTGGACCCCCAAATGATATTCCTTTACGTGCTAAGGGGTATCTAGAGAGTGGGATAGGTTTAGTAACTACCCTAACCCTAACGCATACCCTAACCCTAACCCATACCCTAACCCTAACACGTACCCTAATCCTAACCCGTACCCTAAATCGAGCCCTAACCCTAACACTAACCCTAACCCTAACCCTAAACCATATACTACGCCGAACACAAACCCCTCCCCAAACCCGTACCCTAAGCCTAACCCTAAGCCTCACCCTAACCCTAGGCTACCCTTGACTGCTTCTGCCTCCAATAGAGTTCCTAAGCACTAGTGTTTTAAGGAACAGCTTAAAAAGAGAATCCTAATGTGATTTCTTTATAATGGGTGTGTTCCTTATCTTATCCTAGTGTCTAAACTCTTCTCCATGGCTGGACCCCCAAATGATATTCCTTTACGTGCTAAGGGGTATCTAGAGAGTGGGATAGGTTTAATAACTCCCCTAACCCTAATGCGTACCCTAACCCTAAACCCTACCCTAATCCTAACACGTACCCTAATCCTAACCCGTACCCTAAACCGAGCCCTAACCCTAACCCTAACCCTAACCCTTGACTGCTTCTGCCTCCAATAGATTTCCTAAGCACTAGTGTTTTAAGGAACTGCTTAAAAACAGAATCCTAATGTGATTTCTTTATAATGGGTGTGTTCCTTATCTTATCCTAGTGTCTAAACTCTTCTCCATGGCTGGACCCCCAAATAATATTCCTTTACGTGCTAAGGGGTATCTAGAGAGTGGGATAGGTTTAATAACTACACTAACCCTAATGCGTACTCTAACCCTAACCCCTACCCTAACCCAAAACGTACCCTAATCCTAACCCGTACCCTAAAGTGAGCCCTAACCCTAACACTAACCCTAACCCTAACCCTAATCCAAACCCTACGCCGTACCCGAACCCCTCCCCGAACCCGTACCCTAAGCCGTACCCTAACCCTAACCCTAAGCCTAACCCTAACCCTAGGCTACCCTTGACTGCTTCTGCCTCCAATAGATTTCCTAAGCACTAGTGTTTTAAGGAACAGCTCAAAAAGAGAATCCTAATGTGATTTCTTTATAATGGGTGTGTTCCTTATCTTATCCTAGTGTCTAAACTCTTCTCCATGGCTGGACCCCCAAATAATATTCCTTTACGTGCTAAGGGGTATCTAGAGAGTGGGATAGGTTTAATAACTACCCTAACCCTAACGCGTACCCTAACCCTAACCCCTACCCTAACCCTAACACGTACCCTAATCCTAACCCGTACCCTAAACCGAGCCCTAACCCTAATACGAACCCTAACCCTAACCCTAACCCATACCCTACGCCGTACCCAAACCCCTCCCCGAACCCGTAACCTAAGCCGTACCCTAACCCTAACCCTAAGCCTAACCCTAACCCTAGGCTACCCTTGACTGCTTCTGCCTCCAATAGATTTCCTAAGCACTAGTGTTTTAAGGAACAGCTTAAAAAGAGAATCCTAATGTGATTTCTTAATGAGGGGTGTGTTCCTTATCTTATCCTAGTGTCTAAACTCTTCTGCATGGCTGGACCCCCAAATAATATTCCTTTACCTGCTAAGGGGTATCTAGAGAGTGGGATAGGTTTAATAACTCCCCTAACCCTAATGCGTACCCTAACCCTAAACCCTACCCTAACCCTAACACGTACCCTAATCCTAACCCGTACCCTAAACCGAGCCCTAACCCTAACACTAACCCTAACCCTAACCCCTACCCTAACCCTAACACATACCCTAATCTTAACCCATACCCTAAACCGAGCCCTAACCCTAACACTAACCCTAACCCTAACCCTGACCCTAACCCATACCCTACGCTGTACCCGAACCCCTCCCCGAACCCGTACCCTAAGCCGTACCCTAAGCCTAACCCTAAGCCTAACCCTAACCCTAGGCTACCCTTGACTGCTTCTGCCTCCAATAGATTTCCTAAGCACTAGTGTTTTAAGGAACAGCTTAAAAAGAGAATCCTAATGTGATTTCTTTATAATGGGTGTGTTCCTTATCTTATCCTTGTGTCTAAACTCTTCTCCATGGCTGGACCCCCCAAATGATATTCCTTTACGTGCTAAGGGGTATCTAGAGAGTGGGATAGGTTTAATAACTCCCCTAACCCTAATGCGTACCCTAACCCTAAACCCTACCCTAATCCTGACACGTACCCTAATCCTAAACCGTACCCTAAACCGAGCCCTAACCCTAACACTAACCCTAACACTAACCCTAACCCATACCCTACGCCGTACCCGAACCCCTCCCCAAACCCGTACCCTAAGCCGTACCCTAAGCCTAACCCTAAGCCTAACCCTAACCCTAGGCTACCCTTGACTGCTTCTGCCTCCAATAGATTTCCTAAGCACTAGTGTTTGAAGGAACAGCTTAAAACGAGAATCCTAATGTGATTTCTTTATAATGGGTGTGTTCCTTATATTATCCTAGTGTCTAAACTCTTCTCCATGGCTGGACCCCCAAATAATATTCCTTTACGTCCTAAGGGGTATCTAGAGAGTGGGATAGGTTTAATAACTACACTAACCCTAATGCGTACTCTAACCCTAACCCCTACCCTAACCCTAACACGTACCCTAATCCTAACCCGTACCCTAAACCGAGCCCTAACCCTAACACTAACCCTAACCCTAACCCTAACCCATACCCTACGCCGTACCCGAACCCCTCCCCGAACCCGTACCCTAAGCCGTACCCTAACCCTAACCCTAAGCCTAAACCTAACCCTAGGCTACCCTTGACTGCTTCTGCCTCCAATAGATTTCCTAAGCACTAGTGTTTTAAGGAACAGCTTAAAAAGAGAATCCTAATGTGATTTCTTTATGAGGGGTGTGTTCCTTATCTTATCCTAGTGTCTAAACTCTTCTGCATGGCTGGACCCCCAAATAATATTCCTTTACGTGCTAAGGGGTATCTAGAGAGTGGGATAGGTTTAATAACTCCCCTAACCCTAATGCGTACCCTAACCCTAAACCCTACCCTAATCCTAACACGTACCCTAATCCTAACCCGTACTCTAAACCGAGCCCTAACCCTAACACTAACCCTAACCCTAACCCCTACCCTAACCCTAACACATACCCTAATCTTAACCCATACCCTAAACCGAGCCCTAACCCTAACACTAACCCTAACCCTAACCCTAACCCATACCCTACGCTGTACCCGAACCCCTCCCCGAACCCGTACCCTAAGCCGTACCCTAAGCCTAACCCTAAGCCTAACCCTAACCCTAGGCTACCCTTGACTGCTTCTGCCTCCAATAGATTTCCTAAGCACTAGTGTTTTAAGGAACAGCTTAAAAAGAGAATCCTAATGTGATTTCTGTATAATGGGTGTGTTCCTTATCTTATCCTTGTGTCTAAACTCTTCTCCATGGCTGGACCCCCAAATAATATTCCTTTACGTGCTAAGGGGTATCTAGAGAGTGGGATAGGTTTAATAACTACCCTAACCCTAACGCGTACCCTAACCCTAACCCCTACCCTAACCCTAACACGTACCCTAATCCTAACCCGTACCCTAAACCGAGCCCGAACCCTAACACTAACCCTAACCCTAACCCTAACCCATACCCTACGCCGTACCCGAACCCCTCCCCGAACCCGTAACCTAAGCCGTACCGTAACCCTAACCCTAAGCCTAACCCTAACCCTAGGCTACCCTTGACTGCTTCTGCCTCCAATAGATTTCCTAAGCACTAGTGTTTTAAGGAATGGCTTAAAAAGAGAATCCTAATGTGATTTCTTTATGAGGGGTGTGTTCCTTATCTTATCCTAGTGTCTAAACTCTTCTGCATGGCTGGACCCCCAAATAATATTCCTTTACGTGCTAAGGGGTATCTAGAGAGTGGGATAGGTTTAATAACTCCCCTAACCCTAATGCGTACCCTAACCCTAAACCCTACCCTAACCCTAACACGTACCCTAATCCTAACCCGTACCCTAAACCGAGCCCTAACCCTAACACTAACCCTAACCCTAACCCCTACCCTAATCCTAACCCGTACCCTAAACCGAGCCCTAACCCTAACACTAACCCTAACCCTAACCCCTACCCTAACCCTAACACATACCCTAATCTTTACCCATACCCTAAACCGAGCCCTAACCCTAACACTAACCCTAACCCTAACCCTAACCCATACCCTACGCTGTACCCGAACCCCTCCCCGAACCCGTACCCTAAGCCGTACCCTAAGCCTAATCCTAAGCCTAACCCTAACCCTAGGCTACCCTTGACTGCTTCTGCCTCCAATAGATTTCCTAAGCAATAGTGTTTTAAGGAACAGCTTAAAAAGAGAATCCTAATGTGATTTCTTTATAATGGCTGTGTTCCTTATCTTATCCTTGTGTCTAAACTCTTCTCCATGGCTGGACCCCCAAATAATATTCCTTTACGTGCTAAGGGGTATCTAGAGAGCGGGATAGGTTTAATAACTACCATAACCCTAACGCGTACCCTAACCCTAACCCCTACCCTAACCCTAACACGTACCCTAATCCTAACCCGTACCCTAAACCGAGCCCGAACCCTAACACTAACCCTAACCCTAACCCTAACCCATACCCTATGCCGTACCCGAAACCCTCCCCGAACCCGTACCCTGAGCCGTACCCTAACCCTAACCCTAAGCCTAACCCTAACCCTAGGCTACCCTTGACTGCTTCTGCCTCCAATAGATTTCCTAAGCACTAGTGTTTTAAGGAACAGCTTAAAAAGAGAATCCTAATGTGATTTCTTTATGAGGGGTGTGTTCCTTATCTTATCCTAGTGTGTAAA
The DNA here is from genome assembly GCF_028023285.1 of Balaenoptera ricei. Taxonomy (NCBI): domain Eukaryota; kingdom Metazoa; phylum Chordata; class Mammalia; order Artiodactyla; family Balaenopteridae; genus Balaenoptera; species Balaenoptera ricei. The sequence goes on from NW_026777692.1 coordinate 36,495, forward strand.
CTCTTCTCCATGGCTGGACCCCCAAATAATATTCCTTTACGTGCTAAGGGGTATCTAGAGAGTGGGATAGGTTTAATAACTCCCCTAACCCTAATGCGTACCCTAACCCTAAACCCTACCCTAACCCTAACACGTACCCTAATCCTAACCCGTACCCTAAACCGAGCCCTAACCCTAACACTAACCCTAACCCTAACCCCTACCCTAACCCTAACACATACCCTAATCTTAACCCATACCCTAAACCGAGCCCTAACCCTAACACTAACCCTAACCCTAACCCTAACCCATACCCTACGCTGTACCCGAACCCCTCCCGAACCCGTACCCTAAGCCGTACCCTAAGCCTAACCCTAAGCCTAACCCTAACCCTAGGCTACCCTTGACTGCTTCTGCCTCCAATAGATTTCCTAAGCACTAGTGTTTTAAGGAACAGCTTAAAAAGAGAATCCTAATGTGATTTCTTTATAATGGGTGTATTCCTTATCTTATCCTTGTGTCTAAACTCTTCTCCATGGCTGGACCCCCAAATAATATTCCTTTACGTGCTAAGGGGTATCTAGAGAGTGGGATAGGTTTAATAACTACCCTAACCCTAACGCGTACCCTAACCCTAACGCCTACCCTAACCCTAACACGTACCCTAATCCTAACCCGTACCCTAAACCGAGCCCTAACCCTAATACGAACCCTAACCCTAACCCTAACCCATACCCTACGCCGTACCCAAACCCCTCCCCGAACCCGTAACCTAAGCCGTACCCTAACCCTAACCCTAAGCCTCACCCGAACCCTAGGCTACCCTTCACTGCTTCTACCTCCAATAGATTTTCTAAGCACTAGTGTTTTAAGGAACAGCTTAAAAAGAGAATCCTAATGTGATTTCTTTATAATGGGTGTGTTCCTTATCTTATCCTAGTGTCTAAACTCTTCTCCATGGCTGGACCCCCAAATGATATTCCTTTACGTGCTAAGGGGTATCTAGAGAGTGGGATAGGTTTAATAACTCCCCTAACCCTAATGCGTACCCTAACCCTAAACCCTACCCTAATCCTAACACGTACCCTAATCCTAACCCGTACCCTAAACCGAGCCCTAACCCTAACACTAACCCTAACCCTAACCCCTACCCTAACCCTAACACATACCCTAATCTTAACCCATACCCTAAACCTAACACTAACCCTAACCCTAACCCTAACCCATACCCTACGCTGTACCCGAACCCCTCCCCGAACCCGTACCCTAAGCCGTACCCTAAGCCTAACCCTAAGCCTAACCCTAACCCTAGGCTACCCTTGACTGCTTCTGCCTCCAATAGATTTCCTAAGCACTAGTGTTTTAAGGAACAGCTTAAAAAGAGAATCCTAATGTGATTTCTTTATAATGGGTGTGTTCCTTATCTTATCCTTGTGTCTAAACTCTTCTCCTTGGCTGGACCCCCAAATAATATTCCTTTACGTGCTAAGGGGTATCTAGAGAGTGGGATCGGTTTAATAACTACCCTAACCCTAACGCGTACCCTAACCCTAACCCCTACCCTAACCCTAACACGTACCCTAATCCTAACCCGTACCCTAAACCGAGCCCTAACCCTAACACTAACCCTAACCCATACCCTACGCCGTACCCGAACCCCTCCCCGAACCCCTACCCTTGGCCGTGCCCTAACCCTAACCCTAAGCCTAACCCTAACCCTAGGCTACCCTTGACTGCTTCTGCCTCCAATAGATTTCCTAAGCACTAGTGTTTTAAGGAACAGCTTAAAAAGAGAATCCTAATGTGATTTCTTTATAATGGGTGTGTTCCTTATCTTATTCTAGTGTCTAAACTCTTCTCCATGGCTGGACCCCCAAATAATATTCCTTTACGTGCTAAGGTGTATCTAGAGAGTGGGATAGGTTTAATAACTACCCTAACCCTAACGCATACCCTAACCCTAACCCCTACCCTAACCCTAACACATACCCTTATCTTAACCCATAACCTAAACCGAGCCCTAACCCTAACACTAACCCTAACCCTAACCCTAACCCATACCCTACGCCGTACCCGAACCCCTCCCCGAACCCGTACCCTAAGCCGTACCCTAAGCCTAACCCTAAGCCTAACCCTAACCCTAGGCTACCCTTGACTGCTTCTGCCTCCAATAGATTTCCTAAGCACTAGTGTTTGAAGGAACAGCTTAAAACGAGAATCCTAATGTGATTTCTTTATAATGGGTGTGTTCCTTATATTATCCTAGTGTCTAAACTCTTCTCCATGGCTGGACCCCCAAATAATATTCCTTTACGTGCTAAGGGGTATCTAGAGAGTGGGATAGGTTTAATAACTACACTAACCCTAATGCGTACTCTAACCCTAACCCCTACCCTAACCCTAACACGTACCCTAATCCTAACCCGTACCCTAAACTGAGCCCTAACCCTAACACTAACCCTAACCCTAAGCCTAACCCAAACCCTATGCCGTACCCGAACCCCTCCCCGAACCCGTACCCTAAGCCGTACCCTAACCCTAACCCTAAGCCTAACCCTAACCCTAGGCTACCCTTGACTGCTTCTGCCTCCAATAGATTTCCTAAGCACTAGTGTTTTAAGGAACAGCTTAAAAAGAGACTCCTAATGTGATTTCTTTATGAGGGGTGTGTTCCTTATCTTATCCTAGTGTCTAAACTCTTCTGCATGGCTGGACCCCCAAATAATATTCCTTTACGTGCTAAGGGGTATCTAGAGAGTGGGATAGGTTTAATAACTCCCCTAACCCTAATGCGTACCCTAACCCTAAACCCTACCCTAACCCTAACACGTACCCTAATCCTAACCCGTACCCTAAACCGAGCCCTAACCCTAACACTAACCCTAACCCTAACCCCTACCCTAACCCTAACACATACTCTAATCTTAACCCATACCCTAAACCGAGCCCTAACCCTAACACTAACCCTAACCCTAACCCTAACCCTAACCCATACCCTACGCTGTACCCGAACCCCTCCCCGAACCCGTACCCTAAGCCGTACCCTAAGCCTAACCCTAAGCCTAACCCTAAGCCTAACCCTAACCCTAGGCTACCCTTGACTGCTTCTGCCTCCAATAGATTTCCTAAGCACTAGTGTTTTAAGGAACAGCTTAAAAAGAGAATCCTAATGTGATTTCTTTATAATGGGTGTATTCCTTATCTTATCCTTGTGTCTAAACTCTTCTCCATGGCTGGACCCCCAAATAATATTCCTTTACGTGCTAAGGGGTATCTAGAGAGTGGGATAGGTTTAATAACTACCCTAACCCTAACGCGTACCCTAACCCTAACGCCTACCCTAACCCTAACATGTACCCTAATCCTAACCCGTACCCTAAACCGAGCCCGAACCCTAACACTAACCCTAACCCTAACCCTAACCCATACCGTACGCTGTACCCGAACCCCTCCCCGAACCCGTACCCTGAGCCGTACCCTAACCCTAACCCTAAGCCTAACCCTAACCCTAGGCTACCCTTGACTGCTTCTGCCTCCAATAGATTTCCTAAGCACTAGTGTTTTAAGGAACAGCTTAAAAAGAGAATCCTAATGTGATTTCTTTATGAGGGGTGTGTTCCTTATCTTATCCTAGTGTCTAAACTCTTCTGCATGGCTGGACCCCCAAATAATATTCCTTTACGTGCTAAGGGGTATCTAGAGAGTGGGATAGGTTTAATAACTCCCCTAACCCTAATGCGTACCCTAACCCTAAACCCTACCCTAATCCTAACACGTACCCTAATCCTAACCCGTACTCTAAACCGAGCCCTAACCCTAACACTAACCCTAACCCTAACCCCTACCCTAACCCTAACACATACCCTAATCTTAACCCATACCCTAAACCGAGCCCTAACCCTAACACTAACCCTAACCCTAACCCTAACCCATACCCTACGCTGTACCGAACCCCTCCCCGAACCCGTACCCTAAGCCGTACCCTAAGCCTAACCCTAAGCCTAACCCTAACCCTAGGCTACCCTTGACTGCTTCTGCCTCCAATAGATTTCCTAAGCACTAGTGTTTTAAGGAACAGCTTAAAAAGAGAATCCTAATGTGATTTCTGTATAATGGGTGTGTTCCTTATCTTATCCTTGTGTCTAAACTCTTCTCCATGGCTGGACCCCCAAATAATATTCCTTTACGTGCTAAGGGGTATCTAGAGAGTGGGATAGGCTTAATAACTACCCTAACCCTAACGCGTACCCTAACCCTAACCCCTACCCTAACCCTAACACGTACCCTAATCCTAACCCGTACCCTAAACCGAGCCCGAACCCTAACACTAACCCTAACCCTAACCCTAACCCATACCCTACGCCGTACCCGAACCCCTCCCCGAACCCGTAACCTAAGCCGTACCGTAACCCTAACCCTAAGCCTAACCCTAACCCTAGGCTACCCTTGACTGCTTCTGCCTCCAATAGATTTCCTAAGCACTAGTGTTTTAAGGAATGGCTTAAAAAGAGAATCCTAATGTGATTTCTTTATGAGGGGTGTGTTCCTTATCTTATCCTAGTGTCTAAACTCTTCTGCATGGCTGGACCCCCAAATAATATTCCTTTACGTGCTAAGGGGTATCTAGAGAGTGGGATAGGTTTAATAACTCCCCTAACCCTAATGCGTACCCTAACCCTAAACCCTACCCTAACCCTAACACGTACCCTAATCCTAACCCGTACCCTAAACCGAGCCCTAACCCTAACACTAACCCTAACCCTAACCCCTACCCTAATCCTAACCCGTACCCTAAACCGAGCCCTAACCCTAACACTAACCCTAACCCTAACCCCTACCCTAACCCTAACACATACCCTAATCTTTACCCATACCCTAAACCGAGCCCTAACCCTAACACTAACCCTAACCCTAACCCTAACCCATACCCTACGCTGTACCCGAACCCCTCCCCGAACCCGTACCCTAAGCCGTACCCTAAGCCTAATCCTAAGCCTAACCCTAACCCTAGGCTACCCTTGACTGCTTCTGCCTCCAATAGATTTCCTAAGCAATAGTGTTTTTTAAGGAACAGCTTAAAAAGAGAATCCTAATGTGATTTCTTTATAATGGCTGTGTTCCTTATCTTATCCTTGTGTCTAAACTCTTCTCCATGGCTGGACCCCCAAATAATATTCCTTTACGTGCTAAGGGGTATCTAGAGAGCGGGATAGGTTTAATAACTACCATAACCCTAACGCGTACCCTAACCCTAACCCCTACCCTAACCCTAACACGTACCCTAATCCTAACCCGTACCCTAAACCGAGCCGAACCCTAACACTAACCCTAACCCTAACCCTAACCCATACCCTATGCCGTACCCGATAACCTCCCCGAACCCGTACCCTGAGCCGTACCCTAACCCTAACCCTAAGCCTAACCTAACCCTAGGCTACCCTTGACTGCTTCTGCCTCCAATAGATTTCCTAAGCACTAGTGTTTTTAAGGAACAGCTTAAAAAGAGAATCCTAATGTGATTTCTTTATGAGGGGTGTGTTCCTATATCTTATCCTAGTGTGTAAACCTCTTCTCATGGCTGGACCCCCAAATAATATTCCTTTACGTGCTAAGGGGTATCTAGAGAGTGGGATAGGTTTAATAACTCCCCTAACCCTAATGCGTACCCTCAACCCTAAACCCTACCCTAACCCTAACACGTACCCTAATCCTAACCCGTACCCTAAACCGAGCCCTAACCCTAACACTAACCCTAACCCTAACCCTACCCTAACCCTAAACCATACCCTAATCTTAACCCATACCCTAACCGAGGCCTAACCCTAACACTAACCCTAACCCTAACCCTAACCCATACCCTACGCTGTACCCGAACCCCTCCCCGAACCGTACCCTAAGCCGTACCCTAAGCCCTACACCCTAAGCCTAACCCTAACCCTAGGCTACCCCTTGACTGCTTCTGCTTCCAATAGATTTCCTAAGCACTAGTGTTTTACGGAACAGCTTCAAAAGAGAATCCTAATGTGATTTCTTTATAATGGGTGTATTCTTATCTTATCCTTGTGTCTAAACTCTTCTCCATGGCTGGACCCCCAAATAATATTCCTTTACGTGCTAAGGGGTATCTAGAGAGTGGGATAGGTTTAATAACTACCCTAACCCTAACGCGTACCCCTAACCCTAACGCCTACCCTACCCTAACACGTACCCTAATCCTAACCCGTACCCTAAACCGAGCCCTAACCCTAATACGAACCCTAACCCTAACCCTAACCCATACCCTACGCCGTACCCAAACCCCTCCCCAAACCGTAACTAAGCCGTACCCTAACCCTAACCCTAAGCCTCACCCGAACCCTAGGCTACCCTTCACTGCTTCTACCTCCAATAGATTTTCTAAGCACTAGTGTTTTAAGGAACAGCTTAAAAAGAGAATCCTAATGTGATTTCTTTATAATGGGTGTGTTCCTTATCTTATCCTAGTGTCTAAACTCTTCTCCATGGCTGGACCCCCAAATGATATTCCTTTACGTGCTAAGGGTATCTAGAGAGTGGGATAGGTTTAATAACTCCCCTAACCCTAATGCGTACCCTAACCCTAAACCCTATCCCTAATCCTAACACGTACCCTAATCCTAACCGTACCCTAAACCGAGCCTAACCCTAACACTAACCCTAACCCTAACCCCTACCTAACCCTAACACATACCCTAATCTTAACCCATACCCTAAACCTAACACTAACCCTAACCCTAAACCCTAACCCATACCCTACGCTGTACCCGAACCCCTCCCGAACCCGTACCCTAAGCCCGTACCCTAAGCCTAACCCTAAGCCTAACCCTAACCCTAGGCTACCCTTGACTGCTTCTGCCTCCAATAGATTTCCTAAGCACTAGTGTTTTAAGAACAGCTTAAAAAGAGAATCCTAATGTGATTTCTTTATAATGGGAGTGTTCCTTATCTTATCCTTGTGTCTAAACTCTTCTCTTGGCTGGACCCCCAAATAATATTCCTTTACGTGCTAAGGGGTATCTAGAGAGTGGGATCGTTTAATAACTACCCTAACCCTAACGCGTACCCTAACCCTAACCCCTACCCTAACCCTAACACGTACCCTAATCCTAACCCGTACCCTAAACCGAGCCCTATACCCTAACACTAACCCTAACCCATACCCTACGCCGTACCCGAACCCCTCCCCGAACCCCTACCCTTGGCCGTGCCCTAACCCTAATCCCTACAAGCCTAACCCTAACCCTAGGCTACCCTTGACTGCTTCTGCCTCCAATAGATTTCCTAAGCACTAGTGTTTTAAGGAACAGCTTAAAAAGAGAATCCTAATGTGATTTCTTTATAATGGTGTGTTCCTTATCTTATTCTAGTGTCTAAACTCTTCTGCATGGCTGGACCCCCAAATAATATTCCTTTACGTGCTAAGGGGTATCTAGAGAGTGGGATAGGTTTAATAACTCCCCTAACCCTAATGCGTACCCTAACCCTAAACCCTACCCTAACCCTAACACGTACCCTAATCCTAACCGTACCCTAAACCGAGCCCTAACCCTAACACTAACCCTAACCCTAACCCCTACCCTAATCCTAACCCGTACCCTAAACCGAGCCCTAACCCTAACACTAACCCTAACCCTAACCCCTACCCTAACCCTAACACATACCCTAATCTTTACCCATACCCTAAACCGAGCCCTAACCCTAACACTACTAACCTAACCCTAACCCTAACCCATACCCTACGCTGTACCCGAACCCCTCCCCGAACCCGTACCCTAAGCCGTACCCTAAGCCTAATCCTAAGCCTAACCCTAACCCTAGGCTACCCTTGACTGCTTCTGCCTCCAATAGATTTCCTAAGCAATAGTGTTTTAAGGAACAGCTTAAAAAGAGAATCCTAATGTGATTTCTTTATAATGGCTGTGTTCCTTATCTTATCCTTGTGTCTAAACTCTTCTCCATGGCTGGACCCCCAAATAATATTCCTTTACGTGCTAAGGGGTATCTAGAGAGCGGGATAGGTTTAATAACTACCATAACCCTAACGCGTACCCTAACCCTAACCCCTACCCTAACCCTAACACGTACCCTAATCCTAACCCGTACCCTAACCGAGCCCGAACCCTAACACTAACCCTAACCCTAACCCTAACCCATACCCTATGCCGTACCCGAAACCCTCCCCGAACCCGTACCCTGAGCCGTACCCTAACCCTAACCCTAAGCCTAACCCTAACCCTAGGCTACCCTTGACTGCTTCTGCCTCCAATAGATTTCCTAAGCACTAGTGTTTTAAGGAACAGCTTAAAAAGAGAATCCTAATGTGATTTCTTTATGAGGGGTGTGTTCCTTATCTTATCCTAGTGTGTAAACTCTTCTCCATGGCTGGACCCCCAAATAATATTCCTTTACGTGCTAAGGGGTATCTAGAGAGTGGGATAGGTTTAATAACTCCCCTAACCCTAATGCGTACCCTAACCCTAAACCCTACCCTAACCCTAACACGTACCCTAATCCTAACCCGTACCCTAAACCGAGCCCTAACCCTAACACTAACCCTAACCCTAACCCCTACCCTAACCCTAACACATACCCTAATCTTAACCCATACCCTAAACCGAGCCCTAACCCTAACACTAACCCTAACCCTAACCCTAACCCATACCCTACGCTGTACCCGAACCCCTCCCCGAACCCGTACCCTAAGCCGTACCCTAAGCCTAACCCTAAGCCTAACCCTAACCCTAGGCTACCCTTGACTGCTTCTGCCTCCAATAGATTTCCTAAGCACTAGTGTTTTAAGGAACAGCTTAAAAAGAGAATCCTAATGTGATTTCTTTATAATGGGTGTATTCCTTATCTTATCCTTGTGTCTAAACTCTTCTCCATGGCTGGACCCCCAAATAATATTCCTTTACGTGCTAAGGGGTATCTAGAGAGTGGGATAGGTTTAATAACTACCCTAACCCTAACGCGTACCCTAACCCTAACGCCTACCCTAACCCTAACACGTACCCTAATCCTAACCCGTACCCTAAACCGAGCCCTAACCCTAATACGAACCCTAACCCTAACCCTAACCCATACCCTACGCCGTACCCAAACCCCTCCCCAAACCCGTAACCTAAGCCGTACCCTAACCCTAACCCTAAGCCTCACCCGAACCCTAGGCTACCCTTCACTGCTTCTACCTCCAATAGATTTTCTAAGCACTAGTGTTTTAAGGAACAGCTTAAAAAGAGAATCCTAATGTGATTTCTTTATAATGGGTGTGTTCCTTATCTTATCCTAGTGTCTAAACTCTTCTCCATGGCTGGACCCCCAAATGATATTCCTTTACGTGCTAAGGGGTATCTAGAGAGTGGGATAGGTTTAATAACTCCCCTAACCCTAATGCGTACCCTAACCCTAAACCCTACCCTAATCCTAACACGTACCCTAATCCTAACCCGTACCCTAAACCGAGCCCTAACCCTAACACTAACCCTAACCCTAACCCCTACCCTAACCCTAACACATACCCTAATCTTAACCCATACCCTAAACCTAACACTAACCCTAACCCTAACCCTAACCCATACCCTACGCTGTACCCGAACCCCTCCCCGAACCCGTACCCTAAGCCGTACCCTAAGCCTAACCCTAAGCCTAACCCTAACCCTAGGCTACCCTTGACTGCTTCTGCCTCCAATAGATTTCCTAAGCACTAGTGTTTTAAGGAACAGCTTAAAAAGAGAATCCTAATGTGATTTCTTTATAATGGGTGTGTTCCTTATCTTATCCTTGTGTCTAAACTCTTCTCCTTGGCTGGACCCCCAAATAATATTCCTTTACGTGCTAAGGGGTATCTAGAGAGTGGGATCGGTTTAATAACTACCCTAACCCTAACGCGTACCCTAACCCTAACCCCTACCCTAACCCTAACACGTACCCTAATCCTAACCCGTACCCTAAACCGAGCCCTAACCCTAACACTAACCCTAACCCATACCCTACGCCGTACCCGAACCCCTCCCCGAACCCCTACCCTTGGCCGTGCCCTAACCCTAACCCTAAGCCTAACCCTAACCCTAGGCTACCCTTGACTGCTTCTGCCTCCAATAGATTTCCTAAGCACTAGTGTTTTAAGGAACAGCTTAAAAAGAGAATCCTAATGTGATTTCTTTATAATGGGTGTGTTCCTTATCTTATTCTAGTGTCTAAACTCTTCTCCATGGCTGGACCCCCAAATAATATTCCTTTACGTGCTAAGGTGTATCTAGAGAGTGGGATAGGTTTAATAACTACCCTAACCCTAACGCATACCCTAACCCTAACCCCTACCCTAACCCTAACACATACCCTTATCTTAACCCATAACCTAAACCGAGCCCTAACCCTAACACTAACCCTAACCCTAACCCTAACCCATACCCTACGCCGTACCCGAACCCCTCCCCGAACCCGTACCCTAAGCCGTACCCTAAGCCTAACCCTAAGCCTAACCCTAACCCTAGGCTACCCTTGACTGCTTCTGCCTCCAATAGATTTCCTAAGCACTAGTGTTTGAAGGAACAGCTTAAAACGAGAATCCTAATGTGATTTCTTTATAATGGGTGTGTTCCTTATATTATCCTAGTGTCTAAACTCTTCTCCATGGCTGGACCCCCAAATAATATTCCTTTACGTGCTAAGGGGTATCTAGAGAGTGGGATAGGTTTAATAACTACACTAACCCTAATGCGTACTCTAACCCTAACCCCTACCCTAACCCTAACACGTACCCTAATCCTAACCCGTACCCTAAACTGAGCCCTAACCCTAACACTAACCCTAACCCTAAGCCTAACCCAAACCCTATGCCGTACCCGAACCCCTCCCCGAACCCGTACCCTAAGCCGTACCCTAACCCTAACCCTAAGCCTAACCCTAACCCTAGGCTACCCTTGACTGCTTCTGCCTCCAATAGATTTCCTAAGCACTAGTGTTTTAAGGAACAGCTTAAAAAGAGACTCCTAATGTGATTTCTTTATGAGGGGTGTGTTCCTTATCTTATCCTAGTGTCTAAATTCTTCTGCATGGCTGGACCCCCAAATAATATTCCTTTACGTGCTAAGGGGTATCTAGAGAGTGGGATAGGTTTAATAACTCCCCTAACCCTAATGCGTACCCTAACCCTAAACCCTACCCTAACCCTAACACGTACCCTAATCCTAACCCGTACCCTAAACCGAGCCCTAACCCTAACACTAACCCTAACCCTAACCCCTACCCTAACCCTAACACATACTCTAATCTTAACCCATACCCTAAACCGAGCCCTAACCCTAACACTAACCCTAACCCTAACCCTAACCCTAACCCATACCCTACGCTGTACCCGAACCCCTCCCCGAACCCGTACCCTAAGCCGTACCCTAAGCCTAACCCTAAGCCTAACCCTAAGCCTAACCCTAACCCTAGGCTACCCTTGACTGCTTCTGCCTCCAATAGATTTCCTAAGCACTAGTGTTTTAAGGAACAGCTTAAAAAGAGAATCCTAATGTGATTTCTTTATAATGGGTGTATTCCTTATCTTATCCTTGTGTCTAAACTCTTCTCCATGGCTGGACCCCCAAATAATATTCCTTTACGTGCTAAGGGGTATCTAGAGAGTGGGATAGGTTTAATAACTACCCTAACCCTAACGCGTACCCTAACCCTAACGCCTACCCTAACCCTAACATGTACCCTAATCCTAACCCGTAACCTAAACCGAGCCCGAACCCTAACACTAACCCTAACCCTAACCCTAACCCATACCGTACGCTGTACCCGAACCCCTCCCCGAACCCGTACCCTGAGCCGTACCCTAACCCTAACCCTAAGCCTAACCCTAACCCTAGGCTACCCTTGACTGCTTCTGCCTCCAATAGATTTCCTAAGCACTAGTGTTTTAAGGAACAGCTTAAAAAGAGAATCCTAATGTGATTTCTTTATAATGGGTGTGTTCCTTATCTTATCCTAGTGTCTAAACTCTTCTCCATGGCTGGACCCCCAAATAATATTCCTTTACGTCCTAAGGGGTATCTAGAGAGTGGGATAGGTTTAATAACTACACTAACCCTAATGCGTACTCTAACCCTAACCCCTACCCTAACCCTAACACGTACCCTAATCCTAACCCATACCCTAAACCGAGCCCTAACCCTAACACTAACCCTAACCCTAACCCTAACCCATACCTTACGCCGTACCCGAAACCCTCCCCGAACCCGTACCCTAAGCCATACCCTAATCCTAACCCTAAGCCTAACCCTAACCCTAGGCTACCCTTGACTGCTTCTGCCTCCAATAGATTTCCTAAGCACTAGTGTTTTATGGAACAGCTTAAAAAGTGAATCCTAATGTGATTTCTTTATAATGGGTGTGTTCCTTATCTTATCCTAGTGTCTAAACTCTTCTCAATGGCTGGACCCCCAAATAATATTCCTTTACGTGCTAAGGGGTATCTAGAGAGTGGGATAGGTTTAATAACTACCCTAACCCTAACGCGTACCCTAACCCTAACCCCTACCCTAACCCTAACACGTACCCTAATCCTAACCCGTACCCTAAACCGAGCCCTAACCCTAACACTAACCCTAACCCTAACCCTAACCCATACCCTACGCCGTACTCAAACCCCTCCCCGAACCCGTAACCTAAGCCGTACCCTAACGCTAACCCTAAGCCTCACCCTAACCCTAGGCTACCCTTGACTGCTTCTGCCTCCAATAGATTTCCTAAGCACTAGTGTTTTAAGGAACAGCTTAAAAAGAGAATCCTAATGTGATTTCCTTATAATGGGTGTGTTCCTTATCTTATCCTAGTGTCTAAACTCTTCTCCATGGCTGGACCCCCAAATGATATTCCTTTACGTGCTAAGGGGTATCTAGAGAGTGGGATAGGTTTAGTAACTACCCTAACCCTAACGCATACCCTAACCCTAACCCATACCCTAACCCTAACACGTACCCTAATCCTAACCCGTACCCTAAATCGAGCCCTAACCCTAACACTAACCCTAACCCTAACCCTAAACCATATACTACGCCGAACACAAACCCCTCCCCAAACCCGTACCCTAAGCCTAACCCTAAGCCTCACCCTAACCCTAGGCTACCCTTGACTGCTTCTGCCTCCAATAGAGTTCCTAAGCACTAGTGTTTTAAGGAACAGCTTAAAAAGAGAATCCTAATGTGATTTCTTTATAATGGGTGTGTTCCTTATCTTATCCTAGTGTCTAAACTCTTCTCCATGGCTGGACCCCCAAATGATATTCCTTTACGTGCTAAGGGGTATCTAGAGAGTGGGATAGGTTTAATAACTCCCCTAACCCTAATGCGTACCCTAACCCTAAACCCTACCCTAATCCTAACACGTACCCTAATCCTAACCCGTACCCTAAACCGAGCCCTAACCCTAACCCTAACCCTAACCCTTGACTGCTTCTGCCTCCAATAGATTTCCTAAGCACTAGTGTTTTAAGGAACTGCTTAAAAACAGAATCCTAATGTGATTTCTTTATAATGGGTGTGTTCCTTATCTTATCCTAGTGTCTAAACTCTTCTCCATGGCTGGACCCCCAAATAATATTCCTTTACGTGCTAAGGGGTATCTAGAGAGTGGGATAGGTTTAATAACTACACTAACCCTAATGCGTACTCTAACCCTAACCCCTACCCTAACCCAAAACGTACCCTAATCCTAACCCGTACCCTAAAGTGAGCCCTAACCCTAACACTAACCCTAACCCTAACCCTAACCCAAACCCTACGCCGTACCCGAACCCCTCCCCGAACCCGTACCCTAAGCCGTACCCTAACCCTAACCCTAAGCCTAACCCTAACCCTAGGCTACCCTTGACTGCTTCTGCCTCCAATAGATTTCCTAAGCACTAGTGTTTTAAGGGACAGCTCAAAAAGAGAATCCTAATGTGATTTCTTTATAATGGGTGTGTTCCTTATCTTATCCTAGTGTCTAAACTCTTCTCCATGGCTGGACCCCCAAATAATATTCCTTTACGTGCTAAGGGGTATCTAGAGAGTGGGATAGGTTTAATAACTACCCTAACCCTAACGCGTACCCTAACCCTAACCCCTACCCTAACCCTAACACGTACCCTAATCCTAACCCGTACCCTAAACCGAGCCCTAACCCTAATACGAACCCTAACCCTAACCCTAACCCATACCCTACGCCGTACCCAAACCCCTCCCCGAACCCGTAACCTAAGCCGTACCCTAACCCTAACCCTAAGCCTAACCCTAACCCTAGGCTACCCTTGACTGCTTCTGCCTCCAATAGATTTCCTAAGCACTAGTGTTTTAAGGAACAGCTTAAAAAGAGAATCCTAATGTGATTTCTTAATGAGGGGTGTGTTCCTTATCTTATCCTAGTGTCTAAACTCTTCTGCATGGCTGGACCCCCAAATAATATTCCTTTACCTGCTAAGGGGTATCTAGAGAGTGGGATAGGTTTAATAACTCCCCTAACCCTAATGCGTACCCTAACCCTAAACCCTACCCTAACCCTAACACGTACCCTAATCCTAACCCGTACCCTAAACCGAGCCCTAACCCTAACACTAACCCTAACCCTAACCCCTACCCTAACCCTAACACATACCCTAATCTTAACCCATACCCTAAACCGAGCCCTAACCCTAACACTAACCCTAACCCTAACCCTGACCCTAACCCATACCCTACGCTGTACCCGAACCCCTCCCCGAACCCGTACCCTAAGCCGTACCCTAAGCCTAACCCTAAGCCTAACCCTAACCCTAGGCTACCCTTGACTGCTTCTGCCTCCAATAGATTTCCTAAGCACTAGTGTTTTAAGGAACAGCTTAAAAAGAGAATCCTAATGTGATTTCTTTATAATGGGTGTGTTCCTTATCTTATCCTTGTGTCTAAACTCTTCTCCATGGCTGGACCCCCCAAATGATATTCCTTTACGTGCTAAGGGGTATCTAGAGAGTGGGATAGGTTTAATAACTCCCCTAACCCTAATGCGTACCCTAACCCTAAACCCTACCCTAATCCTGACACGTACCCTAATCCTAAACCGTACCCTAAACCGAGCCCTAACCCTAACACTAACCCTAACACTAACCCTAACCCATACCCTACGCCGTACCCGAACCCCTCCCCAAACCCGTACCCTAAGCCGTACCCTAAGCCTAACCCTAAGCCTAACCCTAACCCTAGGCTACCCTTGACTGCTTCTGCCTCCAATAGATTTCCTAAGCACTAGTGTTTGAAGGAACAGCTTAAAACGAGAATCCTAATGTGATTTCTTTATAATGGGTGTGTTCCTTATATTATCCTAGTGTCTAAACTCTTCTCCATGGCTGGACCCCCAAATAATATTCCTTTACGTCCTAAGGGGTATCTAGAGAGTGGGATAGGTTTAATAACTACACTAACCCTAATGCGTACTCTAACCCTAACCCCTACCCTAACCCTAACACGTACCCTAATCCTAACCCGTACCCTAAACCGAGCCCTAACCCTAACACTAACCCTAACCCTAACCCTAACCCATACCCTACGCCGTACCCGAACCCCTCCCCGAACCCGTACCCTAAGCCGTACCCTAACCCTAACCCTAAGCCTAACCCTAACCCTAGGCTACCCTTGACTGCTTCTGCCTCCAATAGATTTCCTAAGCACTAGTGTTTTAAGGAACAGCTTAAAAAGAGAATCCTAATGTGATTTCTTTATGAGGGGTGTGTTCCTTATCTTATCCTAGTGTCTAAACTCTTCTGCATGGCTGGACCCCCAAATAATATTCCTTTACGTGCTAAGGGGTATCTAGAGAGTGGGATAGGTTTAATAACTCCCCTAACCCTAATGCGTACCCTAACCCTAAACCCTACCCTAATCCTAACACGTACCCTAATCCTAACCCGTACTCTAAACCGAGCCCTAACCCTAACACTAACCCTAACCCTAACCCCTACCCTAACCCTAACACATACCCTAATCTTAACCCATACCCTAAACCGAGCCCTAACCCTAACACTAACCCTAACCCTAACCCTAACCCATACCCTACGCTGTACCCGAACCCCTCCCCGAACCCGTACCCTAAGCCGTACCCTAAGCCTAACCCTAAGCCTAGCCCTAACCCTAGGCTACCCTTGACTGCTTCTGCCTCCAATAGATTTCCTAAGCACTAGTGTTTTAAGGAACAGCTTAAAAAGAGAATCCTAATGTGATTTCTGTATAATGGGTGTGTTCCTTATCTTATCCTTGTGTCTAAACTCTTCTCCATGGCTGGACCCCCAAATAATATTCCTTTACGTGCTAAGGGGTATCTAGAGAGTGGGATAGGTTTAATAACTACCCTAACCCTAACGCGTACCCTAACCCTAACCCCTACCCTAACCCTAACACGTACCCTAATCCTAACCCGTACCCTAAACCGAGCCCGAACCCTAACACTAACCCTAACCCTAACCCTAACCCATACCCTACGCCGTACCCGAACCCCTCCCCGAACCCGTAACCTAAGCCGTACCGTAACCCTAACCCTAAGCCTAACCCTAACCCTAGGCTACCCTTGACTGCTTCTGCCTCCAATAGATTTCCTAAGCACTAGTGTTTTAAGGAATGGCTTAAAAAGAGAATCCTAATGTGATTTCTTTATGAGGGGTGTGTTCCTTATCTTATCCTAGTGTCTAAACTCTTCTGCATGGCTGGACCCCCAAATAATATTCCTTTACGTGCTAAGGGGTATCTAGAGAGTGGGATAGGTTTAATAACTCCCCTAACCCTAATGCGTACCCTAACCCTAAACCCTACCCTAACCCTAACACGTACCCTAATCCTAACCCGTACCCTAAACCGAGCCCTAACCCTAACACTAACCCTAACCCTAACCCCTACCCTAATCCTAACCCGTACCCTAAACCGAGCCCTAACCCTAACACTAACCCTAACCCTAACCCCTACCCTAACCCTAACACATACCCTAATCTTTACCCATACCCTAAACCGAGCCCTAACCCTAACACTAACCCTAACCCTAACCCTAACCCATACCCTACGCTGTACCCGAACCCCTCCCCGAACCCGTACCCTAAGCCGTACCCTAAGCCTAATCCTAAGCCTAACCCTAACCCTAGGCTACCCTTGACTGCTTCTGCCTCCAATAGATTTCCTAAGCAATAGTGTTTTAAGGAACAGCTTAAAAAGAGAATCCTAATGTGATTTCTTTATAATGGCTGTGTTCCTTATCTTATCCTTGTGTCTAAACTCTTCTCCATGGCTGGACCCCCAAATAATATTCCTTTACGTGCTAAGGGGTATCTAGAGAGCGGGATAGGTTTAATAACTACCATAACCCTAACGCGTACCCTAACCCTAACCCCTACCCTAACCCTAACACGTACCCTAATCCTAACCCGTACCCTAAACCGAGCCCGAACCCTAACACTAACCCTAACCCTAACCCTAACCCATACCCTATGCCGTACCCGAAACCCTCCCCGAACCCGTACCCTGAGCCGTACCCTAACCCTAACCCTAAGCCTAACCCTAACCCTAGGCTACCCTTGACTGCTTCTGCCTCCAATACATTTCCTAAGCACTAGTGTTTTAAGGAACAGCTTAAAAAGAGAATCCTAATGTGATTTCTTTATGAGGGGTGTGTTCCTTATCTTATCCTAGTGTGTAAACTCTTCTCCATGGCTGGACCCCCAAATAATATTCCTTTACGTGCTAAGGGGTATCTAGAGAGTGGGATAGGTTTAATAACTCCCCTAACCCTAATGCGTACCCTAACCCTAAACCCTACCCTAACCCTAACACGTACCCTAATCCTAACCCGTACCCTAAACCGAGCCCTAACCCTAACACTAACCCTAACCCTAACCCCTACCCTAACCCTAACACATACCCTAATCTTAACCCATACCCTAAACCGAGCCCTAACCCTAACACTAACCCTAACCCTAACCCTAACCCATACCCTACGCTGTACCCGAACCCCTCCCCGAACCCGTACCCTAAGCCGTACCCTAAGCCTAACCCTAAGCCTAACCCTAACCCTAGGCTACCCTTGACTGCTTCTGCCTCCAATAGATTTCCTAAGCACTAGTGTTTTAAGGAACAGCTTAAAAAGAGAATCCTAATGTGATTTCTTTATAATGGGTGTATTCCTTATCTTATCCTTGTGTCTAAACTCTTCTCCATGGCTGGACCCCCAAATAATATTCCTTTACGTGCTAAGGGGTATCTAGAGAGTGGGATAGGTTTAATAACTACCCTAACCCTAACGCGTACCCTAACCCTAACGCCTACCCTAACCCTAACACGTACCCTAATCCTAACCCGTACCCTAAACCGAGCCCTAACCCTAATACGAACCCTAACCCTAACCCTAACCCATACCCTACGCCGTACCCAAACCCCTCCCCGAACCCGTAACCTAAGCCGTACCCTAACCCTAACCCTAAGCCTCACCCGAACCCTAGGCTACCCTTCACTGCTTCTACCTCCAATAGATTTTCTAAGCACTAGTGTTTTAAGGAACAGCTTAAAAAGAGAATCCTAATGTGATTTCTTTATAATGGGTGTGTTCCTTATCTTATCCTAGTGTCTAAACTCTTCTCCATGGCTGGACCCCCAAATGATATTCCTTTACGTGCTAAGGGGTATCTAGAGAGTGGGATAGGTTTAATAACTCCCCTAACCCTAATGCGTACCCTAACCCTAAACCCTACCCTAATCCTAACACGTACCCTAATCCTAACCCGTACCCTAAACCGAGCCCTAACCCTAACACTAACCCTAACCCTAACCCCTACCCTAACCCTAACACATACCCTAATCTTAACCCATACCCTAAACCTAACACTAACCCTAACCCTAACCCTAACCCATACCCTACGCTGTACCCGAACCCCTCCCCGAACCCGTACCCTAAGCCGTACCCTAAGCCTAACCCTAAGCCTAACCCTAACCCTAGGCTACCCTTGACTGCTTCTGCCTCCAATAGATTTCCTAAGCACTAGTGTTTTAAGGAACAGCTTAAAAAGAGAATCCTAATGTGATTTCTTTATAATGGGTGTGTTCCTTATCTTATCCTTGTGTCTAAACTCTTCTCCTTGGCTGGACCCCCAAATAATATTCCTTTACGTGCTAAGGGGTATCTAGAGAGTGGGATCGGTTTAATAACTACCCTAACCCTAACGCGTACCCTAACCCTAACCCCTACCCTAACCCTAACACGTACCCTAATCCTAACCCGTACCCTAAACCGAGCCCTAACCCTAACACTAACCCTAACCCATACCCTACGCCGTACCCGAACCCCTCCCCGAACCCCTACCCTTGGCCGTGCCCTAACCCTAACCCTAAGCCTAACCCTAACCCTAGGCTACCCTTGACTGCTTCTGCCTCCAATAGATTTCCTAAGCACTAGTGTTTTAAGGAACAGCTTAAAAAGAGAATCCTAATGTGATTTCTTTATAATGGGTGTGTTCCTTATCTTATTCTAGTGTCTAAACTCTTCTCCATGGCTGGACCCCCAAATAATATTCCTTTACGTGCTAAGGTGTATCTAGAGAGTGGGATAGGTTTAATAACTACCCTAACCCTAACGCATACCCTAACCCTAACCCCTACCCTAACCCTAACACATACCCTTATCTTAACCCATAACCTAAACCGAGCCCTAACCCTAACACTAACCCTAACCCTAACCCTAACCCATACCCTACGCCGTACCCGAACCCCTCCCCGAACCCGTACCCTAAGCCGTACCCTAAGCCTAACCCTAAGCCTAACCCTAACCCTAGGCTACCCTTGACTGCTTCTGCCTCCAATAGATTTCCTAAGCACTAGTGTTTGAAGGAACAGCTTAAAACGAGAATCCTAATGTGATTTCTTTATAATGGGTGTGTTCCTTATATTATCCTAGTGTCTAAACTCTTCTCCATGGCTGGACCCCCAAATAATATTCCTTTACGTGCTAAGGGGTATCTAGAGAGTGGGATAGGTTTAATAACTACACTAACCCTAATGCGTACTCTAACCCTAACCCCTACCCTAACCCTAACACGTACCCTAATCCTAACCCGTACCCTAAACTGAGCCCTAACCCTAACACTAACCCTAACCCTAAGCCTAACCCAAACCCTATGCCGTACCCGAACCCCTCCCCGAACCCGTACCCTAAGCCGTACCCTAACCCTAACCCTAAGCCTAACCCTAACCCTAGGCTACCCTTGACTGCTTCTGCCTCCAATAGATTTCCTAAGCACTAGTGTTTTAAGGAACAGCTTAAAAAGAGACTCCTAATGTGATTTCTTTATGAGGGGTGTGTTCCTTATCTTATCCTAGTGTCTAAACTCTTCTGCATGGCTGGACCCCCAAATAATATTCCTTTACGTGCTAAGGGGTATCTAGAGAGTGGGATAGGTTTAATAACTCCCCTAACCCTAATGCGTACCCTAACCCTAAACCCTACCCTAACCCTAACACGTACCCTAATCCTAACCCGTACCCTAAACCGAGCCCTAACCCTAACACTAACCCTAACCCTAACCCCTACCCTAACCCTAACACATACTCTAATCTTAACCCATACCCTAAACCGAGCCCTAACCCTAACACTAACCCTAACCCTAACCCTAACCCTAACCCATACCCTACGCTGTACCCGAACCCCTCCCCGAACCCGTACCCTAAGCCGTACCCTAAGCCTAACCCTAAGCCTAACCCTAAGCCTAACCCTAACCCTAGGCTACCCTTGACTGCTTCTGCCTCCAATAGATTTCCTAAGCACTAGTGTTTTAAGGAACAGCTTAAAAAGAGAATCCTAAAGTGATTTCTTTATAATGGGTGTATTCCTTATCTTATCCTTGTGTCTAAACTCTTCTCCATGGCTGGACCCCCAAATAATATTCCTTTACGTGCTAAGGGGTATCTAGAGAGTGGGATAGGTTTAATAACTACCCTAACCCTAACGCGTACCCTAACCCTAACGCCTACCCTAACCCTAACATGTACCCTAATCCTAACCCGTACCCTAAACCGAGCCCGAACCCTAACACTAACCCTAACCCTAACCCTAACCCATACCGTACGCTGTACCCGAACCCCTCCCCGAACCCGTACCCTGAGCCGTACCCTAACCCTAACCCTAAGCCTAACCCTAACCCTAGGCTACCCTTGACTGCTTCTGCCTCCAATAGATTTCCTAAGCACTAGTGTTTTAAGGAACAGCTTAAAAAGAGAATCCTAATGTGATTTCTTTATAATGGGTGTGTTCCTTATCTTATCCTAGTGTCTAAACTCTTCTCCATGGCTGGACCCCCAAATAATATTCCTTTACGTCCTAAGGGGTATCTAGAGAGTGGGATAGGTTTAATAACTACACTAACTCTAATGCGTACTCTAACCCTAACCCCTACCCTAACCCTAACACGTACCCTAATCCTAACCCATACCCTAAACCGAGCCCTAACCCTAACACTAACCCTAACCCTAACCCTAACCCATACCTTACGCCGTACCCGAAACCCTCCCCGAACCCGTACCCTAAGCCATACCCTAATCCTAACCCTAAGCCTAACCCTAACCCTAGGCTACCCTTGACTGCTTCTGCCTCCAATAGATTTCCTAAGCACTAGTGTTTTATGGAACAGCTTAAAAAGTGAATCCTAATGTGATTTCTTTATAATGGGTGTGTTCCTTATCTTATCCTAGTGTCTAAACTCTTCTCAAAGGCTGGACCCCCAAATAATATTCCTTTACGTGCTAAGGGGTATCTAGAGAGTGGGATAGGTTTAATAACTACCCTAACCCTAACGCGTACCCTAACCCTAACCCCTACCCTAACCCTAACACGTACCCTAATCCTAACCCGTACCCTAAACCGAGCCCTAACCCTAACACTAACCCTAACCCTAACCCTAACCCATACCCTACGCCGTACTCAAACCCCTCCCCGAACCCGTAACCTAAGCCGTACCCTAACGCTAACCCTAAGCCTCACCCTAACCCTAGGCTACCCTTGACTGCTTCTGCCTCCAATAGATTTCCTAAGCACTAGTGTTTTAAGGAACAGCTTAAAAAGAGAATCCTAATGTGATTTCCTTATAATGGGTGTGTTCCTTATCTTATCCTAGTGTCTAAACTCTTCTCCATGGCTGGACCCCCAAATGATATTCCTTTACGTGCTAAGGGGTATCTAGAGAGTGGGATAGGTTTAGTAACTACCCTAACCCTAACGCATACCCTAACCCTAACCCATACCCTAACCCTAACACGTACCCTAATCCTAACCCGTACCCTAAATCGAGCCCTAACCCTAACACTAACCCTAACCCTAACCCTAAACCATATACTACGCCGAACACAAACCCCTCCCCAAACCCGTACCCTAAGCCTAACCCTAAGCCTCACCCTAACCCTAGGCTACCCTTGACTGCTTCTGCCTCCAATAGAGTTCCTAAGCACTAGTGTTTTAAGGAACAGCTTAAAAAGAGAATCCTAATGTGATTTCTTTATAATGGGTGTGTTCCTTATCTTATCCTAGTGTCTAAACTCTTCTCCATGGCTGGACCCCCAAATGATATTCCTTTACGTGCTAAGGGGTATCTAGAGAGTGGGATAGGTTTAATAACTCCCCTAACCCTAATGCGTACCCTAACCCTAAACCCTACCCTAATCCTAACACGTACCCTAATCCTAACCCGTACCCTAAACCGAGCCCTAACCCTAACCCTAACCCTAACCCTTGACTGCTTCTGCCTCCAATAGATTTCCTAAGCACTAGTGTTTTAAGGAACTGCTTAAAAACAGAATCCTAATATGATTTCTTTATAATGGGTGTGTTCCTTATCTTATCCTAGTGTCTAAACTCTTCTCCATGGCTGGACCCCCAAATAATATTCCTTTACGTGCTAAGGGGTATCTAGAGAGTGGGATAGGTTTAATAACTACACTAACCCTAATGCGTACTCTAACCCTAACCCCTACCCTAACCCAAAACGTACCCTAATCCTAACCCGTACCCTAAAGTGAGCCCTAACCCTAACACTAACCCTAACCCTAACCCTAACCCAAACCCTACGCCGTACCCGAACCCCTCCCCGAACCCGTACCCTAAGCCGTACCCTAACCCTAACCCTAAGCCTAACCCTAACCCTAGGCTACCCTTGACTGCTTCTGCCTCCAATAGATTTCCTAAGCACTAGTGTTTTAAGGAACAGCTCAAAAAGAGAATCCTAATGTGATTTCTTTATAATGGGTGTGTTCCTTATCTTATCCTAGTGTCTAAACTCTTCTCCATGGCTGGACCCCCAAATAATATTCCTTTACGTGCTAAGGGGTATCTAGAGAGTGGGATAGGTTTAATAACTACCCTAACCCTAACGCGTACCCTAACCCTAACCCCTACCCTAACCCTAACACGTACCCTAATCCTAACCCGTACCCTAAACCGAGCCCTAACCCTAATACGAACCCTAACCCTAACCCTAACCCATACCCTACGCCGTACCCAAACCCCTCCCCGAACCCGTAACCTAAGCCGTACCCTAACCCTAACCCTAAGCCTAACCCTAACCCTAGGCTACCCTTGACTGCTTCTGCCTCCAATAGATTTCCTAAGCACTAGGGTTTTAAGGAACAGCTTAAAAAGAGAATCCTAATGTGATTTCTTAATGAGGGGTGTGTTCCTTATCTTATCCTAGTGTCTAAACTCTTCTGCATGGCTGGACCCCCAAATAATATTCCTTTACCTGCTAAGGGGTATCTAGAGAGTGGGATAGGTTTAATAACTCCCCTAACCCTAATGCGTACCCTAACCCTAAACCCTACCCTAACCCTAACACGTACCCTAATCCTAACCCGTACCCTAAACCGAGCCCTAACCCTAACACTAACCCTAACCCTAACCCCTACCCTAACCCTAACACATACCCTAATCTTAACCCATACCCTAAACCGAGCCCTAACCCTAACACTAACCCTAACCCTAACCCTGACCCTAACCCATACCCTACGCTGTACCCGAACCCCTCCCCGAACCCGTACTCTAAGCCGTACCCTAAGCCTAACCCTAAGCCTAACCCTAACCCTAGGCTACCCTTGACTGCTTCTGCCTCCAATAGATTTCCTAAGCACTAGTGTTTTAAGGAACAGCTTAAAAAGAGAATCCTAATGTGATTTCTTTATAATGGGTGTGTTCCTTATCTTATCCTTGTGTCTAAACTCTTCTCCATGGCTGGACCCCCCAAATGATATTCCTTTAGGTGCTAAGGGGTATCTAGAGAGTGGGATAGGTTTAATAACTCCCCTAACCCTAATGCGTACCCTAACCCTAAACCCTACCCTAATCCTGACACGTACCCTAATCCTAAACCGTACCCTAAACCGAGCCCTAACCCTAACACTAACCCTAACACTAACCCTAACCCATACCCTACGCCGTACCCGAACCCCTCCCCAAACCCGTACCCTAAGCCGTACCCTAAGCCTAACCCTAAGCCTAACCCTAACCCTAGGCTACCCTTGACTGCTTCTGCCTCCAATAGATTTCCTAAGCACTAGTGTTTGAAGGAACAGCTTAAAAAGAGAATCCTAATGTGATTTCTGTATAATGGGTGTGTTCCTTATCTTATCCTTGTGTCTAAACTCTTCTCCATGGCTGGACCCCCAAATAATATTCCTTTACGTGCTAAGGGGTATCTAGAGAGTGGGATAGGTTTAATAACTACCCTAACCCTAACGCGTACCCTAACCCTAACCCCTACCCTAACCCTAACACGTACCCTAATCCTAACCCGTACCCTAAACCGAGCCCGAACCCTAACACTAACATTAACCCTAACCCTAACCCATACCCTACGCCGTACCCGAACCCCTCCCCGAACCCGTAACCTAAGCCGTACCGTAACCCTAACCCTAAGCCTAACCCTAACCCTAGGCTACCCTTGACTGCTTCTGCCTCCAATAGATTTCCTAAGCACTAGTGTTTTAAGGAATGGCTTAAAAAGAGAATCCTAATGTGATTTCTTTATGAGGGGTGTGTTCCTTATCTTATCCTAGTGTCTAAACTCTTCTGCATGGCTGGACCCCCAAATAATATTCCTTTACGTGCTAAGGGGTATCTAGAGAGTGGGATAGGTTTAATAACTCCCCTAACCCTAATGCGTACCCTAACCCTAAACCCTACCCTAACCCTAACACGTACCCTAATCCTAACCCGTACCCTAAACCGAGCCCTAACCCTAACACTAACCCTAACCCTAACCCCTACCCTAATCCTAACCCGTACCCTAAACCGAGCCCGAACCCTAACACTAACCCTAACCCTAACCCTAACCCATACCCTATGCCGTACCCGAACCCCTCCCCGAACCCGTACCCTGAGCCGTACCCTAACCCTAACCCTAAGCCTAACCCTAACCCTAAGCCTAACCCTAACCCTAGGCTACCCTTGACTGCTTCTGCCTCCAATAGATTTCCTAAGCACTAGTGTTTTAAGGAACAGCTTAAAAAGAGAATCCTAATGTGATTTCTTTATGAGGGGTGTGTTCCTTATCTTATCCTAGTGTGTAAACTCTTCTCCATGGCTGGACCCCCAAATAATATTCCTTTACGTGCTAAGGGGTATCTAGAGAGTGGGATAGGTTTAATAACTCCCCTAACCCTAATGCGTACCCTAACCCTAAACCCTACCCTAACCCTAACACGTACCCTAATCCTAACCCGTACCCTAAACCGAGCCCTAACCCTAACACTAACCCTAACCCTAACCCCTACCCTAACCCTAACACATACCCTAATCTTAACCCATACCCTAAACCGAGCCCTAACCCTAACACTAACCCTAACCCTAACCCTAACCCATACCCTACGCTGTACCCGAACCCCTCCCCGAACCCGTACCCTAAGCCGTACCCTAAGCCTAACCCTAAGCCTAACCCTAACCCTAGGCTACCCTTGACTGCTTCTGCCTCCAATAGATTTCCTAAGCACTAGTGTTTTAAGGAACAGCTTAAAAAGAGAATCCTAATGTGATTTCTTTATAATGGGTGTATTCCTTATCTTATCCTTGTGTCTAAACTCTTCTCCATGGCTGGACCCCCAAATAATATTCCTTTACGTGCTAAGGGGTATCTAGAGAGTGGGATAGGTTTAATAACTACCCTAACCCTAACGCGTACCCTAACCCTAACGCCTACCCTAACCCTAACATGTACCCTAATCCTAACCCGTACCCTAAACCGAGCCCGAACCCTAACACTAACCCTAACCCTAACCCTAACCCATACCCTACGCTGTACCCGAACCCCTCCCCGAACCCGTACCCTGAGCCGTACCCTAACCCTAACCCTAAGCCTAACCCTAACCCTAGGCTACCCTTGACTGCTTCTGCCTCCAATAGATTTCCTAAGCACTAGTGTTTTAAGGAACAGCTTAAAAAGAGAATCCTAATGTGATTTCTTTATAATGGGTGTGTTCCTTATCTTATCCTAGTGTCTAAACTCTTCTCCATGGCTGGACCCCCAAATAATATTCCTTTACGTCCTAAGGGGTATCTAGAGAGTGGGATAGGTTTAATAACTACACTAACCCTAATGCGTACTCTAACCCTAACCCCTACCCTAACCCTAACACGTACCCTAATCCTAACCCATACCCTAAACCGAGCCCTAACCCTAACACTAACCCTAACCCTAACCCTAACCCATACCTTACGCCGTACCCGAAACCCTCCCCGAACCCGTACCCTAAGCCATACCCTAATCCTAACCCTAAGCCTAACCCTAACCCTAGGCTACCCTTGACTGCTTCTGCCTCCAATAGATTTCCTAAGCACTAGTGTTTTAAGGAACAGCTTAAAAAGTGAATCCTAATGTGATTTCTTTATAATGGGTGTGTTCCTTATCTTATCCTAGTGTCTAAACTCTTCTCAATGGCTGGACCCCCAAATAATATTCCTTTACGTGCTAAGGGGTATCTAGAGAGTGGGATAGGTTTAATAACTACCCTAACCCTAACGCGTACCCTAACCCTAACCCCTACCCTAACCCTAACACGTACCCTAATCCTAACCCGTACCCTATACCGAGCCCTAACCTTAACACTAACCCTAACCCTAACCCTAACCCATACCCTACGCCGTACACAAACCCCTCCCCGAACCCGTAACCTAAGCCGTACCCTAACGCTAACCCTAAGCCTCACCCTAACCCTAGGCTACCCTTGACTGCTTCTGCCTCCAATAGATTTCCTAAGCACTAGTGTTTTAAGGAACAGCTTAAAAAGAGAATCCTAATGTGATTTCCTTATAATGGGTGTGTTCCTTATCTTATCCTAGTGTCTAAACTCTTCTCCATGGCTGGACCCCCAAATGATATTCCTTTACGTGCTAAGGGGTATCTAGAGAGTGGGATAGGTTTACTAACTACCCTAACCCTAACGCATACCCTAACCCTAACCCATACCCTAACCCTAACACGTACCCTAATCCTAACCCGTACCCTAAATCGAGCCCTAACCCTAACACTAACCCTAACCCTAACCCTAAACCATATACTACGCCGAACACAAACCCCTCCCCAAACCCGTACCCTAAGCCTAACCCTAAGCCTCACCCTAACCCTAGGCTACCCTTGACTGCTTCTGCCTCCAATAGAGTTCCTAAGCACTAGTGTTTTAAGGAACAGCTTAAAAAGAGAATCCTAATGTGATTTCTTTATAATGGGTGTGTTCCTTATCTTATCCTAGTGTCTAAACTCTTCTCCATGGCTGGACCCCCAAATGATATTCCTTTACGTGCTAAGGGGTATCTAGAGAGTGGGATAGGTTTAATAACTCCCCTAACCCTAATGCGTACCCTAACCCTAAACCCTACCCTAATCCTAACACGTACCCTAATCCTAACCCGTACCCTAAACCGAGCCCTAACCCTAACCCTAACCCTAACCCTTGACTGCTTCTGCCTCCAATAGATTTCCTAAGCACTAGTGTTTTAAGGAACTGCTTAAAAACAGAATCCTAATATGATTTCTTTATAATGGGTGTGTTCCTTATCTTATCCTAGTGTCTAAACTCTTCTCCATGGCTGGACCCCCAAATAATATTCCTTTACGTGCTAAGGGGTATCTAGAGAGTGGGATAGGTTTAATAACTACACTAACCCTAATGCGTACTCTAACCCTAACCCCTACCCTAACCCAAAACGTACCCTAATCCTAACCCGTACCCTAAAGTGAGCCCTAACCCTAACACTAACCCTAACCCTAACCCTAACCCAAACCCTACGCCGTACCCGAACCCCTCCCCGAACCCGTACCCTAAGCCGTACCCTAACCCTAACCCTAAGCCTAACCCTAACCCTAGGCTACCCTTGACTGCTTCTGCCTCCAATAGATTTCCTAAGCACTAGTGTTTTAAGGAACAGCTCAAAAAGAGAATCCTAATGTGATTTCTTTATAATGGGTGTGTTCCTTATCTTATCCTAGTGTCTAAACTCTTCTCCATGGCTGGACCCCCAAATAATATTCCTTTACGTGCTAAGGGGTATCTAGAGAGTGGGATAGGTTTAATAACTACCCTAACCCTAACGCGTACCCTAACCCTAACCCCTACCCTAACCCTAACACGTACCCTAATCCTAACCCGTACCCTAAACCGAGCCCTAACCCTAATACGAACCCTAACCCTAACCCTAACCCATACCCTACGCCGTACCCAAACCCCTCCCCGAACCCGTAACCTAAGCCGTACCCTAACCCTAACCCTAAGCCTAACCCTAACCCTAGGCTACCCTTGACTGCTTCTGCCTCCAATAGATTTCCTAAGCACTAGGGTTTTAAGGAACAGCTTAAAAAGAGAATCCTAATGTGATTTCTTAATGAGGGGTGTGTTCCTTATCTTATCCTAGTGTCTAAACTCTTCTGCATGGCTGGACCCCCAAATAATATTCCTTTACCTGCTAAGGGGTATCTAGAGAGTGGGATAGGTTTAATAACTCCCCTAACCCTAATGCGTACCCTAACCCTAAACCCTACCCTAACCCTAACACGTACCCTAATCCTAACCCGTACCCTAAACCGAGCCCTAACCCTAACACTAACCCTAACCCTAACCCCTACCCTAACCCTAACACATACCCTAATCTTAACCCATACCCTAAACCGAGCCCTAACCCTAACACTAACCCTAACCCTAACCCTGACCCTAACCCATACCCTACGCTGTACCCGAACCCCTCCCCGAACCCGTACTCTAAGCCGTACCCTAAGCCTAACCCTAAGCCTAACCCTAACCCTAGGCTACCCTTGACTGCTTCTGCCTCCAATAGATTTCCTAAGCACTAGTGTTTTAAGGAACAGCTTAAAAAGAGAATCCTAATGTGATTTCTTTATAATGGGTGTGTTCCTTATCTTATCCTTGTGTCTAAACTCTTCTCCATGGCTGGACCCCCCAAATGATATTCCTTTAGGTGCTAAGGGGTATCTAGAGAGTGGGATAGGTTTAATAACTCCCCTAACCCTAATGCGTACCCTAACCCTAAACCCTACCCTAATCCTGACACGTACCCTAATCCTAAACCGTACCCTAAACCGAGCCCTAACCCTAACACTAACCCTAACACTAACCCTAACCCATACCCTACGCCGTACCCGAACCCCTCCCCAAACCCGTACCCTAAGCCGTACCCTAAGCCTAACCCTAAGCCTAACCCTAACCCTAGGCTACCCTTGACTGCTTCTGCCTCCAATAGATTTCCTAAGCACTAGTGTTTGAAGGAACAGCTTAAAAAGAGAATCCTAATGTGATTTCTGTATAATGGGTGTGTTCCTTATCTTATCCTTGTGTCTAAACTCTTCTCCATGGCTGGACCCCCAAATAATATTCCTTTACGTGCTAAGGGGTATCTAGAGAGTGGGATAGGTTTAATAACTACCCTAACCCTAACGCGTACCCTAACCCTAACCCCTACCCTAACCCTAACACGTACCCTAATCCTAACCCGTACCCTAAACCGAGCCCGAACCCTAACACTAACATTAACCCTAACCCTAACCCATACCCTACGCCGTACCCGAACCCCTCCCCGAACCCGTAACCTAAGCCGTACCGTAACCCTAACCCTAAGCCTAACCCTAACCCTAGGCTACCCTTGACTGCTTCTGCCTCCAATAGATTTCCTAAGCACTAGTGTTTTAAGGAATGGCTTAAAAAGAGAATCCTAATGTGATTTCTTTATGAGGGGTGTGTTCCTTATCTTATCCTAGTGTCTAAACTCTTCTGCATGGCTGGACCCCCAAATAATATTCCTTTACGTGCTAAGGGGTATCTAGAGAGTGGGATAGGTTTAATAACTCCCCTAACCCTAATGCGTACCCTAACCCTAAACCCTACCCTAACCCTAACACGTACCCTAATCCTAACCCGTACCCTAAACCGAGCCCTAACCCTAACACTAACCCTAACCCTAACCCCTACCCTAATCCTAACCCGTACCCTAAACCGAGCCCGAACCCTAACACTAACCCTAACCCTAACCCTAACCCATACCCTATGCCGTACCCGAACCCCTCCCCGAACCCGTACCCTGAGCCGTACCCTAACCCTAACCCTAAGCCTAACCCTAACCCTAAGCCTAACCCTAACCCTAGGCTACCCTTGACTGCTTCTGCCTCCAATAGATTTCCTAAGCACTAGTGTTTTAAGGAACAGCTTAAAAAGAGAATCCTAATGTGATTTCTTTATGAGGGGTGTGTTCCTTATCTTATCCTAGTGTGTAAACTCTTCTCCATGGCTGGACCCCCAAATAATATTCCTTTACGTGCTAAGGGGTATCTAGAGAGTGGGATAGGTTTAATAACTCCCCTAACCCTAATGCGTACCCTAACCCTAAACCCTACCCTAACCCTAACACGTACCCTAATCCTAACCCGTACCCTAAACCGAGCCCTAACCCTAACACTAACCCTAACCCTAACCCCTACCCTAACCCTAACACATACCCTAATCTTAACCCATACCCTAAACCGAGCCCTAACCCTAACACTAACCCTAACCCTAACCCTAACCCATACCCTACGCTGTACCCGAACCCCTCCCCGAACCCGTACCCTAAGCCGTACCCTAAGCCTAACCCTAAGCCTAACCCTAACCCTAGGCTACCCTTGACTGCTTCTGCCTCCAATAGATTTCCTAAGCACTAGTGTTTTAAGGAACAGCTTAAAAAGAGAATCCTAATGTGATTTCTTTATAATGGGTGTATTCCTTATCTTATCCTTGTGTCTAAACTCTTCTCCATGGCTGGACCCCCAAATAATATTCCTTTACGTGCTAAGGGGTATCTAGAGAGTGGGATAGGTTTAATAACTACCCTAACCCTAACGCGTACCCTAACCCTAACGCCTACCCTAACCCTAACATGTACCCTAATCCTAACCCGTACCCTAAACCGAGCCCGAACCCTAACACTAACCCTAACCCTAACCCTAACCCATACCCTACGCTGTACCCGAACCCCTCCCCGAACCCGTACCCTGAGCCGTACCCTAACCCTAACCCTAAGCCTAACCCTAACCCTAGGCTACCCTTGACTGCTTCTGCCTCCAATAGATTTCCTAAGCACTAGTGTTTTAAGGAACAGCTTAAAAAGAGAATCCTAATGTGATTTCTTTATAATGGGTGTGTTCCTTATCTTATCCTAGTGTCTAAACTCTTCTCCATGGCTGGACCCCCAAATAATATTCCTTTACGTCCTAAGGGGTATCTAGAGAGTGGGATAGGTTTAATAACTACACTAACCCTAATGCGTACTCTAACCCTAACCCCTACCCTAACCCTAACACGTACCCTAATCCTAACCCATACCCTAAACCGAGCCCTAACCCTAACACTAACCCTAACCCTAACCCTAACCCATACCTTACGCCGTACCCGAAACCCTCCCCGAACCCGTACCCTAAGCCATACCCTAATCCTAACCCTAAGCCTAACCCTAACCCTAGGCTACCCTTGACTGCTTCTGCCTCCAATAGATTTCCTAAGCACTAGTGTTTTAAGGAACAGCTTAAAAAGTGAATCCTAATGTGATTTCTTTATAATGGGTGTGTTCCTTATCTTATCCTAGTGTCTAAACTCTTCTCAATGGCTGGACCCCCAAATAATATTCCTTTACGTGCTAAGGGGTATCTAGAGAGTGGGATAGGTTTAATAACTACCCTAACCCTAACGCGTACCCTAACCCTAACCCCTACCCTAACCCTAACACGTACCCTAATCCTAACCCGTACCCTATACCGAGCCCTAACCTTAACACTAACCCTAACCCTAACCCTAACCCATACCCTACGCCGTACACAAACCCCTCCCCGAACCCGTAACCTAAGCCGTACCCTAACCCTAACCCTAAGCCTCACCCTAACCCTAGGCTACCCTTGACTGCTTCTGCCTCCAATAGATTTCCTAAGCACTAGTGTTTTAAGGAACAGCTTAAAAAGAGAATCCTAATGTGATTTCCTTATAATGGGTGTGTTCCTTATCTTATCCTAGTGTCTAAACTCTTCTCCATGGCTGGACCCCCAAATGATATTCCTTTACGTGCTAAGGGGTATCTAGAGAGTGGGATAGGTTTACTAACTACCCTAACCCTAACGCATACCCTAACCCTAACCCATACCCTAACCCTAACACGTACCCTAATCCTAACCCGTACCCTAAATCGAGCCCTAACCCTAACACTAACCCTAACCCTAACCCTAAACCATATACTACGCCGAACACAAACCCCTCCCCAAACCCGTACCCTAAGCCTAACCCTAAGCCTCACCCTAACCCTAGGCTACCCTTGACTGCTTCTGCCTCCAATAGAGTTCCTAAGCACTAGTGTTTTAAGGAACAGCTTAAAAAGAGAATCCTAATGTGATTTCTTTATAATGGGTGTGTTCCTTATCTTATCCTAGTGTCTAAACTCTTCTCCATGGCTGGACCCCCAAATGATATTCCTTTACGTGCTAAGGGGTATCTAGAGAGTGGGATAGGTTTAATAACTCCCCTAACCCTAATGCGTACCCTAACCCTAAACCCTACCCTAATCCTAACACGTACCCTAATCCTAACCCGTACCCTAAACCGAGCCCTAACCCTAACCCTAACCCTAACCCTTGACTGCTTCTGCCTCCAATAGATTTCCTAAGCACTAGTGTTTTAAGGAACTGCTTAAAAACAGAATCCTAATGTGATTTCTTTATAATGGGTGTGTTCCTTATCTTATCCTAGTGTCTAAACTCTTCTCCATGGCTGGACCCCCAAATAATATTCCTTTACGTGCTAAGGGGTATCTAGAGAGTGGGATAGGTTTAATAACTACACTAACCCTAATGCGTACTCTAACCCTAACCCCTACCCTAACCCAAAACGTACCCTAATCCTAACCCGTACCCTAAAGTGAGCCCTAACCCTAACACTAACCCTAACCCTAACCCTAACCCAAACCCTACGCCGTACCCGAACCCCTCCCCGAACCCGTACCCTAAGCCGTACCCTAACCCTAACCCTAAGCCTAACCCTAACCCTAGGCTACCCTTGACTGCTTCTGCCTCCAATAGATTTCCTAGGCACTAGTGTTTTAAGGAACAGCTCAAAAAGAGAATCCTAATGTGATTTCTTTATAATGGGTGTGTTCCTTATCTTATCCTAGTGTCTAAACTCTTCTCCATGGCTGGACCCCCAAATAATATTCCTTTACGTGCTAAGGGGTATCTAGAGAGTGGGATAGGTTTAATAACTACCCTAACCCTAACGCGTACCCTAACCCTAACCCCTACCCTAACCCTAACACGTACCCTAATCCTAACCCGTACCCTAAACCGAGCCCTAACCCTAATACGAACCCTAACCCTAACCCTAACCCATACCCTACGCCGTACCCAAACCCCTCCCCGAACCCGTAACCTAAGCCGTACCCTAACCCTAACCCTAAGCCTCACCCTAACCCTAGGCTACCCTTCACTGCTTCTACCTCCAATAGATTTCCTAAGCACTAGTGTTTTAAGGAACAGCTTAAAAAGAGAATCCTAATGTGATTTCTTTATAATGGGTGTGTTCCTTATCTTATCCTAGTGTCTAAACTCTTCTCCATGGCTGGACCCCCAAATGATATTCCTTTACGTGCTAAGGGGTATCTAGAGAGTGGGATAGGTTTAATAACTCCCCTAACCCTAATGCGTACCCTAACCCTAAACCCTACCCTAATCCTAACACGTACCCTAATCCTAACCCGTACCCTAAACCGAGCCCTAACCCTAACACTAACCCTAACCCTAACCCCTACCCTAACCCTAACACATACCCTAATCTTAACCCATACCCTAAACCTAACACTAACCCTAACCCTAACCCTAACCCATACCCTACGCTGTACCCGAACCCCTCCCCGAACCCGTACCCTAAGCCGTACCCTAAGCCTAACCCTAAGCCTAACCCTAACCCTAGGCTACCCTTGACTGCTTCTGCCTCCAATAGATTTCCTAAGCACTAGTGTTTTAAGGAACAGCTTAAAAAGAGAATCCTAATGTGATTTCTTTATAATGGGTGTGTTCCTTATCTTATCCTTGTGTCTAAACTCTTCTCCTTGGCTGGACCCCCAAATAATATTCCTTTACGTGCTAAGGGGTATCTAGAGAGTGGGATCGGTTTAATAACTACCCTAACCCTAACGCGTACCCTAACCCTAACCCCTACCCTAACCCTAACACGTACCCTAATCCTAACCCGTACCCTAAACCGAGCCCTAACCCTAACACTAACCCTAACCCATACCCTACGCCGTACCCGAACCCCTCCCCGAACCCCTACCCTTGGCCGTGCCCTAACCCTAACCCTAAGCCTAACCCTAACCCTAGGCTACCCTTGACTGCTTCTGCCTCCAATAGATTTCCTAAGCACTAGTGTTTTAAGGAACAGCTTAAAAAGAGAATCCTAATGTGATTTCTTTATAATGGGTGTGTTCCTTATCTTATTCTAGTGTCTAAACTCTTCTCCATGGCTGGACCCCCAAATAATATTCCTTTACGTGCTAAGGTGTATCTAGAGAGTGGGATAGGTTTAATAACTACCCTAACCCTAACGCATACCCTAACCCTAACCCCTACCCTAACCCTAACACATACCCTTATCTTAACCCATAACCTAAACCGAGCCCTAACCCTAACACTAACCCTAACCCTAACCCTAACCCATACCCTACGCCGTACCCGAACCCCTCCCCGAACCCGTACCCTAAGCCGTACCCTAAGCCTAACCCTAAGCCTAACCCTAACCCTAGGCTACCCTTGACTGCTTCTGCCTCCAATAGATTTCCTAAGCACTAGTGTTTGAAGGAACAGCTTAAAACGAGAATCCTAATGTGATTTCTTTATAATGGGTGTGTTCCTTATATTATCCTAGTGTCTAAACTCTTCTCCATGGCTGGACCCCCAAATAATATTCCTTTACGTGCTAAGGGGTATCTAGAGAGTGGGATAGGTTTAATAACTACACTAACCCTAATGCGTACTCTAACCCTAACCCCTACCCTAACCCTAACACGTACCCTAATCCTAACCCGTACCCTAAACTGAGCCCTAACCCTAACACTAACCCTAACCCTAAGCCTAACCCAAACCCTACGCCGTACCCGAACCCCTCCCCGAACCCGTACCCTAAGCCGTACCCTAACCCTAACCCTAAGCCTAACCCTAACCCTAGGCTACCCTTGACTGCTTCTGCCTCCAATAGATTTCCTAAGCACTAGTGTTTTAAGGAACAGCTCAAAAAGAGAATCCTAATGTGATTTCTTTATAATGGGTGTGTTCCTTATCTTATCCTAGTGTCTAAACTCTTCTCCATGGCTGGACCCCCAAATAATATTCCTTTACGTGCTAAGGGGTATCTAGAGAGTGGGATAGGTTTAATAACTACCCTAACCCTAATGCGTACCCTAAACCTAACCCCTACCCTAACCCTAACACGTACCCTAATCCTAACCCGTACCCTAAACCGAGCCCTAACCCTAACACTAACCCTAACCCTAACCCTAACCCATACACTACGCCGTACACAAACCCGTCCCCAAACCCGTACCCTAAGCCGTACCCTAAGCCTAACCCTAACCCTAGGCTACCCTTGACTGCTTCAGCCTCCAATAGATTTCCTAAGCAATAGTGTTTTAAGGAACAGCTTAAAAATAGAATCCTAATGTGATTTCTTTATAATGGGTGTGTTCCTTATCTTATCCTAGTGTCTAAAATCTTCTCCACGGCTGGACCTCCAAATAATATTCCTTTACGTGCTAAGGGGTATCTAGAGAGTGGGATAGGTTTAATAACTACCCTAACCCTAACGCGTACCCTAACCCTAACCCCTACCCTAACCCCTACCCTAACCCTAACACGTACCCTAATCCTAACCCGTACCCTAAACCGAGCCCTAACCCTAACACTAAACCTAACCCTAACCCTAACCCATACCCTACGCTGTACCCGAACCCCTCCCCGAACCCGTACCCTAAGCCGTACCCTAAGCCTAACCCTAAGCCTAACCCTAACCCTAGGCTACCCTTGACTGCTTCTGCCTCCAATAGATTTCCTAAGCACTAGTGTTTTAAGGAACAGCTTAAAAAGAGAATCCTAATGTGATTTCTTTATAATGGGTGTGTTCCTTATCTTATCCTTGTGTCTAAACTCTTCTCCATGGCTGGACCCCCAAATAATATTCCTTTACGTGCTAAGGGGTATCTAGAGAGTGGGATAGGTTTAATAACTACCCTAACCCTAACGCGTACCCTAACCCTAACCCCTACCCTAACCCTAACACGTACCCTAATCCTAACCCGTACCCTAAACCGAGCCCGAACCCTAACACTAACCCTAACCCTAACCCTAACCCATACCCTACGCCGTATCCGAACCCCTCCCCGAACCAGTACCCTGAGCCGTACCCTAACCCTAACCCCTACCCTAACCCTAACACGTAACCTAATCCTAACCCGTACCCTAAACCGAGCCCTAACCCTAAAACTAACCCTAACCCTAACCCTAACCCATACCCTACGCCGTACCCGAACCCCTCCCCGAACCCCTACCCTTGGCCGTGCCCTAACCCTAACCCTAAGCCTAACCCTAACCCTAGGCTACCCTTGACTGCTTCTGCCTCCAATAGATTTCCTAAGCACTAGTGTTTTAAGGAACAGCTCAAAAAGAGAATCCTAATGTGATTTCTTTATAATGGGTGTGTTCCTTATTTTATCCTAGTGTCTAAAATCTTCTCCACGGCTGGACCTCCAAATAATATTCCTTTACGTGCTAAGGGGTATCTAGAGAGTGGGATAGGTTTAATAACTACCCTAACCCTAACGCGTACCCTAACCCTAAACCCTACCCTAACCCCTACCCTAACCCTAACACGTACCCTAATCCTAACCCGTACCCTAAACCGAGCCCTAACCCTAACACTAAACCTAACCCTAACCCTAACCCATACCCTACGCCGTACCCGAAACCCTCCCCGAACCCGTAACCTAAGCCGTACCGTAACCCTAACCCTAAGCCTAACCCTAACCCTAGGCTACCCTTGACTGCTTCTGCCTCCAATAGATTTCCTAAGCACTAGTGTTTTAAGGAACAGCTTAAAAAGAGAATCCTAATGTGATTTCTGTATAATGGGTGTGTTCCTTATCTTATCCTTGTGTCTAAACTCTTCTCCATGGCTGGACCCCCAAATAATATTCCTTTACGTGCTAAGGGGTATCTAGAGAGTGGGATAGGTTTAATAACTACCCTAACCCTAACGCGTACCCTAACCCTAACCCCTACCCTAACCCTAACACGTACCCTAATCCTAACCCGTACCCTAAACCGAGCCCGAACCCTAACACTAACCCTAACCCTAACCCTAACCCATACCCTACGCCGTACCCGAACCCCTCCCCGAACCCGTAACCTAAGCCGTACCGTAACCCTAACCCTAAGCCTAACCCTAACCCTAGGCTACCCTTGACTGCTTCTGCCTCCAATAGATTTCCTAAGCACTAGTGTTTTAAGGAATGGCTTAAAAAGAGAATCCTAATGTGATTTCTTTATGAGGGGTGTGTTCCTTATCTTATCCTAGTGTCTAAACTCTTCTGCATGGCTGGACCCCCAAATAATATTCCTTTACGTGCTAAGGGGTATCTAGAGAGTGGGATAGGTTTAATAACTCCCCTAACCCTAATGCGTACCCTAACCCTAAACCCTACCCTAACCCTAACACGTACCCTAATCCTAACCCGTACCCTAAACCGAGCCCTAACCCTAACACTAACCCTAACCCTAACCCCTACCCTAATCCTAACCCGTACCCTAAACCGAGCCCTAACCCTAACACTAACCCTAACCCTAACCCCTACCCTAACCCTAACACATACCCTAATCTTTACCCATACCCTAAACCGAGCCCTAACCCTAACACTAACCCTAACCCTAACCCTAACCCATACCCTACGCTGTACCCGAACCCCTCCCCGAACCCGTACCCTAAGCCGTACCCTAAGCCTAATCCTAAGCCTAACCCTAACCCTAGGCTACCCTTGACTGCTTCTGCCTCCAATAGATTTCCTAAGCACTAGTGTTTTAAGGAACAGCTTAAAAAGAGAATCCTAATGTGATTTCTTTATAATGGCTGTGTTCCTTATCTTATCCTTGTGTCTAAACTCTTCTCCATGGCTGGACCCCCAAATAATATTCCTTTACGTGCTAAGGGGTATCTAGAGAGCGGGATAGGTTTAATAACTACCATAACCCTAACGCGTACCCTAACCCTAACCCCTACCCTAACCCTAACACGTACCCTAATCCTAACCCGTACCCTAAACCGAGCCCGAACCCTAACACTAACCCTAACCCTAACCCTAACCCATACCCTATGCCGTACCCGAACCCCTCCCCGAACCCGTACCCTGAGCCGTACCCTAACCCTAACCCTAAGCCTAACCCTAACCCTAGGCTACCCTTGACTGCTTCTGCCTCCAATAGATTTCCTAAGCACTAGTGTTTTAAGGAACAGCTTAAAAAGAGAATCCTAATGTGATTTCTTTATGAGGGGTGTGTTCCTTATCTTATCCTAGTGTGTAAACTCTTCTCCATGGCTGGACCCCCAAATAATATTCCTTTACGTGCTAAGGGGTATCTAGAGAGTGGGATAGGTTTAATAACTCCCCTAACCCTAATGCGTACCCTAACCCTAAACCCTACCCTAACCCTAACACGTACCC
This sequence comes from Balaenoptera ricei, assembly GCF_028023285.1. Lineage (NCBI taxonomy): Eukaryota > Metazoa > Chordata > Mammalia > Artiodactyla > Balaenopteridae > Balaenoptera > Balaenoptera ricei. The sequence continues at coordinate 75,777 of NW_026777692.1, forward strand.
TAATCCTAACCCGTACCCTAAACCGAGCCCTAACCCTAACACTAACCCTAACCCTAACCCTAACCCATACCCTACGCTGTACCCGAACCCCTCCCCGAACCCGTACCCTAAGCCGTACCCTAAGCCTAACCCTAAGCCTAACCCTAACCCTAGGCTACCCTTGACTGCTTCTGCCTCCAATAGATTTCCTAAGCACTAGTGTTTTAAGGAACAGCTTAAAAAGAGAATCCTAATGTGATTTCTTTATAATGGGTGTATTCCTTATCTTATCCTTGTGTCTAAACTCTTCTCCATGGCTGGACCCCCAAATAATATTCCTTTACGTGCTAAGGGGTATCTAGAGAGTGGGATAGGTTTAATAACTACCCTAACCCTAACGCGTACCCTAACCCTAACGCCTACCCTAACCCTAACATGTACCCTAATCCTAACCCGTACCCTAAACCGAGCCCGAACCCTAACACTAACCCTAACCCTAACCCATACCCTACGCTGTACCCGAACCCCTCCCCGAACCCGTACCCTGAGCCGTACCCTAACCCTAACCCTAAGCCTAACCCTAACCCTAGGCTACCCTTGACTGCTTCTGCCTCCAATAGATTTCCTAAGCACTAGTGTTTTAAGGAACAGCTTAAAAAGAGAATCCTAATGTGATTTCTTTATAATGGGTGTGTTCCTTATCTTATCCTAGTGTCTAAACTCTTCTCCATGGCTGGACCCCCAAATAATATTCCTTTACGTCCTAAGGGGTATCTAGAGAGTGGGATAGGTTTAATAACTACACTAACCCTAATGCGTACTCTAACCCTAACCCCTACCCTAACCCTAACACGTACCCTAATCCTAACCCATACCCTAAACCGAGCCCTAACCCTAACACTAACCCTAACCCTAACCCTAACCCATACTTTACGCCGTACCCGAAACCCTCCCCGAACCCGTACCCTAAGCCATACCCTAATCCTAACCCTAAGCCTAACCCTAACCCTAGGCTACCCTTGACTGCTTCTGCCTCCAATAGATTTCCTAAGCACTAGTGTTTTAAGGAACAGCTTAAAAAGTGAATCCTAATGTGATTTCTTTATAATGGGTGTGTTCCTTATCTTATCCTAGTGTCTAAACTCTTCTCAATGGCTGGACCCCCAAATAATATTCCTTTACGTGCTAAGGGGTATCTAGAGAGTGGGATAGGTTTAATAACTACCCTAACCCTAACGCGTACCCTAACCCTAACCCCTACCCTAACCCTAACACGTACCCTAATCCTAACCCGTACCCTATACCGAGCCCTAACCTTAACACTAACCCTAACCCTAACCCTAACCCATACCCTACGCCGTACACAAACCCCTCCCCGAACCCGTAACCTAAGCCGTACCCTAACCCTAACCCTAAGCCTCACCCTAACCCTAGGCTACCCTTGACTGCTTCTGCCTCCAATAGATTTCCTAAGCACTAGTGTTTTAAGGAACAGCTTAAAAAGAGAATCCTAATGTGATTTCCTTATAATGGGTGTGTTCCTTATCTTATCCTAGTGTCTAAACTCTTCTCCATGGCTGGACCCCCAAATGATATTCCTTTACGTGCTAAGGGGTATCTAGAGAGTGGGATAGGTTTACTAACTACCCTAACCCTAACGCATACCCTAACCCTAACCCATACCCTAACCCTAACACGTACCCTAATCCTAACCCGTACCCTAAATCGAGCCCTAACCCTAACACTAACCCTAACCCTAACCCTAAACCATATACTACGCCGAACACAAACCCCTCCCCAAACCCGTACCCTAAGCCTAACCCTAAGCCTCACCCTAACCCTAGGCTACCCTTGACTGCTTCTGCCTCCAATAGAGTTCCTAAGCACTAGTGTTTTAAGGAACAGCTTAAAAAGAGAATCCTAATGTGATTTCTTTATAATGGGTGTGTTCCTTATCTTATCCTAGTGTCTAAACTCTTCTCCATGGCTGGACCCCCAAATGATATTCCTTTACGTGCTAAGGGGTATCTAGAGAGTGGGATAGGTTTAATAACTCCCCTAACCCTAATGCGTACCCTAACCCTAAACCCTACCCTAATCCTAACACGTACCCTAATCCTAACCCGTACCCTAAACCGAGCCCTAACCCTAACCCTAACCCTAACCCTTGACTGCTTCTGCCTCCAATAGATTTCCTAAGCACTAGTGTTTTAAGGAACTGCTTAAAAACAGAATCCTAATGTGATTTCTTTATAATGGGTGTGTTCCTTATCTTATCCTAGTGTCTAAACTCTTCTCCATGGCTGGACCCCCAAATAATATTCCTTTACGTGCTAAGGGGTATCTAGAGAGTGGGATAGGTTTAATAACTACACTAACCCTAATGCGTACTCTAACCCTAACCCCTACCCTAACCCAAAACGTACCCTAATCCTAACCCGTACCCTAAAGTGAGCCCTAACCCTAACACTAACCCTAACCCTAACCCTAACCCAAACCCTACGCCGTACCCGAACCCCTCCCCGAACCCGTACCCTAAGCCGTACCCTAACCCTAACCCTAAGCCTAACCCTAACCCTAGGCTACCCTTGACTGCTTCTGCCTCCAATAGATTTCCTAGGCACTAGTGTTTTAAGGAACAGCTCAAAAAGAGAATCCTAATGTGATTTCTTTATAATGAGTGTGTTCCTTATCTTATCCTAGTGTCTAAACTCTTCTCCATGGCTGGACCCCCAAATAATATTCCTTTACGTGCTAAGGGGTATCTAGAGAGTGGGATAGGTTTAATAACTACCCTAACCCTAACGCGTACCCTAACCCTAACCCCTACCCTAACCCTAACACGTACCCTAATCCTAACCCGTACCCTAAACCGAGCCCTAACCCTAATACGAACCCTAACCCTAACCCTAACCCATACCCTACGCCGTACCCAAACCCCTCCCCGAACCCGTAACCTAAGCCGTACCCTAACCCTAACCCTAAGCCTCACCCTAACCCTAGGCTACCCTTCACTGCTTCTACCTCCAATAGATTTCCTAAGCACTAGTGTTTTAAGGAACAGCTTAAAAAGAGAATCCTAATGTGATTTCTTTATAATGGGTGTGTTCCTTATCTTATCCTAGTGTCTAAACTCTTCTCCATGGCTGGACCCCCAAATGATATTCCTTTACATGCTAAGGGGTATCTAGAGAGTGGGATAGGTTTAATAACTCCCCTAACCCTAATGCGTACCCTAACCCTAAACCCTACCCTAATCCTAACACGTACCCTAATCCTAACCCGTACCCTAAACCGAGCCCTAACCCTAACACTAACCCTAACCCTAACCCCTACCCTAACCCTAACACATACCCTAATCTTAACCCATACCCTAAACCTAACACTAACCCTAACCCTAACCCTAACCCATACCCTACGCTGTACCCGAACCCCTCCCCGAACCCGTACCCTAAGCCGTACCCTAAGCCTAACCCTAAGCCTAACCCTAACCCTAGGCTACCCTTGACTGCTTCTGCCTCCAATAGATTTCCTAAGCACTAGTGTTTTAAGGAACAGCTTAAAAAGAGAATCCTAATGTGATTTCTTTATAATGGGTGTGTTCCTTATCTTATCCTTGTGTCTAAACTCTTCTCCTTGGCTGGACCCCCAAATAATATTCCTTTACGTGCTAAGGGGTATCTAGAGAGTGGGATCGGTTTAATAACTACCCTAACCCTAACGCGTACCCTAACCCTAACCCCTACCCTAACCCTAACACGTACCCTAATCCTAACCCGTACCCTAAACCGAGCCCTAACCCTAACACTAACCCTAACCCATACCCTACGCCGTACCCGAACCCCTCCCCGAACCCCTACCCTTGGCCGTGCCCTAACCCTAACCCTAAGCCTAACCCTAACCCTAGGCTACCCTTGACTGCTTCTGCCTCCAATAGATTTCCTAAGCACTAGTGTTTTAAGGAACAGCTTAAAAAGAGAATCCTAATGTGATTTCTTTATAATGGGTGTGTTCCTTATCTTATTCTAGTGTCTAAACTCTTCTCCATGGCTGGACCCCCAAATAATATTCCTTTACGTGCTAAGGTGTATCTAGAGAGTGGGATAGGTTTAATAACTACCCTAACCCTAACGCATACCCTAACCCTAACCCCTACCCTAACCCTAACACATACCCTTATCTTAACCCATAACCTAAACCGAGCCCTAACCCTAACACTAACCCTAACCCTAACCCTAACCCATACCCTACGCCGTACCCGAACCCCTCCCCGAACCCGTACCCTAAGCCGTACCCTAAGCCTAACCCTAAGCCTAACCCTAACCCTAGGCTACCCTTGACTGCTTCTGCCTCCAATAGATTTCCTAAGCACTAGTGTTTGAAGGAACAGCTTAAAACGAGAATCCTAATGTGATTTCTTTATAATGGGTGTGTTCCTTATATTATCCTAGTGTCTAAACTCTTCTCCATGGCTGGACCCCCAAATAATATTCCTTTACGTGCTAAGGGGTATCTAGAGAGTGGGATAGGTTTAATAACTACACTAACCCTAATGCGTACTCTAACCCTAACCCCTACCCTAACCCTAACACGTACCCTAATCCTAACCTGTACCCTAAACTGAGCCCTAACCCTAACACTAACCCTAACCCTAAGCCTAACCCAAACCCTACGCCGTACCCGAACCCCTCCCCGAACCCGTACCCTAAGCCGTACCCTAACCCTAACCCTAAGCCTAACCCTAACCCTAGGCTACCCTTGACTGCTTCTGCCTCCAATAGATTTCCTAAGCACTAGTGTTTTAAGGAACAGCTCAAAAAGAGAATCCTAATGTGATTTCTTTATAATGGGTGTGTTCCTTATCTTATCCTAGTGTCTAAACTCTTCTCCATGGCTGGACCCCCAAATAATATTCCTTTACGTGCTAAGGGGTATCTAGAGAGTGGGATAGGTTTAATAACTACCCTAACCCTAATGCGTACCCTAAACCTAACCCCTACCCTAACCCTAACACGTACCCTAATCCTAACCCGTACCCTAAACCGAGCCCTAACCCTAACACTAACCCTAACCCTAACCCTAACCCATACACTACGCCGTACACAAACCCGTCCCCAAACCCGTACCCTAAGCCGTACCCTAAGCCTAACCCTAACCCTAGGCTACCCTTGACTGCTTCAGCCTCCAATAGATTTCCTAAGCAATAGTGTTTTAAGGAACAGCTTAAAAATAGAATCCTAATGTGATTTCTTTATAATGGGTGTGTTCCTTATCTTATCCTAGTGTCTAAAATCTTCTCCACGGCTGGACCTCCAAATAATATTCCTTTACGTGCTAAGGGGTATCTAGAGAGTGGGATAGGTTTAATAACTACCCTAACCCTAACGCGTACCCTAACCCTAACCCCTACCCTAACCCCTACCCTAACCCTAACACGTACCCTAATCCTAACCCGTACCCTAAACCGAGCCCTAACCCTAACACTAAACCTAACCCTAACCCTAACCCATACCCTACGCTGTACCCGAACCCCTCCCCGAACCCGTACCCTAAGCCGTACCCTAAGCCTAACCCTAAGCCTAACCCTAACCCTAGGCTACCCTTGACTGCTTCTGCCTCCAATAGATTTCCTAAGCACTAGTGTTTTAAGGAACAGCTTAAAAAGAGAATCCTAATGTGATTTCTTTATAATGGGTGTGTTCCTTATCTTATCCTTGTGTCTAAACTCTTCTCCATGGCTGGACCCCCAAATAATATTCCTTTACGTGCTAAGGGGTATCTAGAGAGTGGGATAGGTTTAATAACTACCCTAACCCTAACGCGTACCCTAACCCTAACCCCTACCCTAACCCTAACACGTACCCTAATCCTAACCCGTACCCTAAACCGAGCCCTAACCCTAACACTAACCCTAACCCTAACCCTAACCCATACCCTACGCCGTATCCGAACCCCTCCCCGAACCAGTACCCTGAGCCGTACCCTAACCCTAACCCCTACCCTAACCCTAACACGTAACCTAATCCTAACCCGTACCCTAAACCGAGCCCTAACCCTAAAACTAACCCTAACCCTAACCCTAACCCATACCCTACGCCGTACCCGAACCCCTCCCCGAACCCCTACCCTTGGCCGTGCCCTAACCCTAACCCTAAGCCTAACCCTAACCCTAGGCTACCCTTGACTGCTTCTGCCTCCAATAGATTTCCTAAGCACTAGTGTTTTAAGGAACAGCTCAAAAAGAGAATCCTAATGTGATTTCTTTATAATGGGTGTGTTCCTTATTTTATCCTAGTGTCTAAAATCTTCTCCACGGCTGGACCTCCAAATAATATTCCTTTACGTGCTAAGGGGTATCTAGAGAGTGGGATAGGTTTAATAACTACCCTAACCCTAACGCGTACCCTAACCCTAAACCCTACCCTAACCCCTACCCTAACCCTAACACGTACCCTAATCCTAACCCGTACCCTAAACCGAGCCCTAACCCTAACACTAAACCTAACCCTAACCCTAACCCATACCCTACGCCGTACCCGAACCCCTCCCCGAACCCGTAACCTAAGCCGTACCGTAACCCTAACCCTAAGCCTAACCCTAACCCTAGGCTACCCTTGACTGCTTCTGCCTCCAATAGATTTCCTAAGCACTAGTGTTTTAAGGAACAGCTTAAAAAGAGAATCCTAATGTGATTTCTGTATAATGGGTGTGTTCCTTATCTTATCCTTGTGTCTAAACTCTTCTCCATGGCTGGACCCCCAAATAATATTCCTTTACGTGCTAAGGGGTATCTAGAGAGTGGGATAGGTTTAATAACTACCCTAACCCTAACGCGTACCCTAACCCTAACCCCTACCCTAACCCTAACACGTACCCTAATCCTAACCCGTACCCTAAACCGAGCCCGAACCCTAACACTAACCCTAACCCTAACCCTAACCCATACCCTACGCCGTACCCGAACCCCTCCCCGAACCCGTAACCTAAGCCGTACCGTAACCCTAACCCTAAGCCTAACCCTAACCCTAGGCTACCCTTGACTGCTTCTGCCTCCAATAGATTTCCTAAGCACTAGTGTTTTAAGGAATGGCTTAAAAAGAGAATCCTAATGTGATTTCTTTATGAGGGGTGTGTTCCTTCTCTTATCCTAGTGTCTAAACTCTTCTGCATGGCTGGACTCCCAAATAATATTCCTTTACGTGCTAAGGGGTATCTAGAGAGTGGGATAGGTTTAATAACTCCCCTAACCCTAATGCGTACCCTAACCCTAAACCCTACCCTAACCCTAACACGTACCCTAATCCTAACCCGTACCCTAAACCGAGCCCTAACCCTAACACTAACCCTAACCCTAACCCCTACCCTAATCCTAACCCGTACCCTAAACCGAGCCCTAACCCTAACACTAACCCTAACCCTAACCCCTACCCTAACCCTAACACATACCCTAATCTTTACCCATACCCTAAACCGAGCCCTAACCCTAACACTAACCCTAACCCTAACCCTAACCCATACCCTACGCTGTACCCGAACCCCTCCCCGAACCCGTACCCTAAGCCGTACCCTAAGCCTAATCCTAAGCCTAACCCTAACCCTAGGCTACCCTTGACTGCTTCTGCCTCCAATAGATTTCCTAAGCACTAGTGTTTTAAGGAACAGCTTAAAAAGAGAATCCTAATGTGATTTCTTTATAATGGCTGTGTTCCTTATCTTATCCTTGTGTCTAAACTCTTCTCCATGGCTGGACCCCCAAATAATATTCCTTTACGTGCTAAGGGGTATCTAGAGAGCGGGATAGGTTTAATAACTACCATAACCCTAACGCGTACCCTAACCCTAACCCCTACCCTAACCCTAACACGTACCCTAATCCTAACCCGTACCCTAAACCGAGCCCGAACCCTAACACTAACCCTAACCCTAACCCTAACCCATACCCTACGCTGTACCCGAACCCCTCCCCGAACCCGTACCCTAAGCCGTACCCTAAGCCTAACCCTAAGCCTAACCCTAACCCTAGGCTACCCTTGACTGCTTCTGCCTCCAATAGATTTCCTAAGCACTAGTGTTTTAAGGAACAGCTTAAAAAGAGAATCCTAATGTGATTTCTTTATAATGGGTGTATTCCTTATCTTATCCTTGTGTCTAAACTCTTCTCCATGGCTGGACCCCCAAATAATATTCCTTTACGTGCTAAGGGGTATCTAGAGAGTGGGATAGGTTTAATAACTACCCTAACCCTAACGCGTACCCTAACCCTAACGCCTACCCTAACCCTAACATGTACCCTAATCCTAACCCGTACCCTAAACCGAGCCCGAACCCTAACACTAACCCTAACCCTAACCCTAACCCATACCCTACGCTGTACCCGAACCGCTCCCCGAACCCGTACCCTGAGCCGTACCCTAACCCTAACCCTAAGCCTAACCCTAACCCTAGGCTACCCTTGACTGCTTCTGCCTCCAATAGATTTCCTAAGCACTAGTGTTTTAAGGAACAGCTTAAAAAGAGAATCCTAATGTGATTTCTTTATAATGGGTGTGTTCCTTATCTTATCCTAGTGTCTAAACTCTTCTCCATGGCTGGACCCCCAAATAATATTCCTTTACGTCCTAAGGGGTATCTAGAGAGTGGGATAGGTTTAATAACTACACTAACCCTAATGCGTACTCTAACCCTAACCCCTACCCTAACCCTAACACGTACCCTAATCCTAACCCATACCCTAAACCGAGCCCTAACCCTAACACTAACCCTAACCCTAACCCTAACCCATACCTTACGCCGTACCCGAAACCCTCCCCGAACCCGTACCCTAAGCCATACCCTAATCCTAACCCTAAGCCTAACCCTAACCCTAGGCTACCCTTGACTTCTTCTGCCTCCAATAGATTTCCTAAGCACTAGTGTTTTAAGGAACAGCTTAAAAAGTGAATCCTAATGTGATTTCTTTATAATGGGTGTGTTCCTTATCTTATCCTAGTGTCTAAACTCTTCTCAATGGCTGGACCCCCAAATAATATTCCTTTACGTGCTAAGGGGTATCTAGAGAGTGGGATAGGTTTAATAACTACCCTAACCCTAACGCGTACCCTAACCCTAACCCCTACCCTAACCCTAACACGTACCCTAATCCTAACCCGTACCCTATACCGAGCCCTAACCTTAACACTAACCCTAACCCTAACCCTAACCCATACCCTACGCCGTACACAAACCCCTCCCCGAACCCGTAACCTAAGCCGTACCCTAACCCTAACCCTAAGCCTCACCCTAACCCTAGGCTACCCTTGACTGCTTCTGCCTCCAATAGATTTCCTAAGCACTAGTGTTTTAAGGAACAGCTTAAAAAGAGAATCCTAATGTGATTTCCTTATAATGGGTGTGTTCCTTATCTTATCCTAGTGTCTAAACTCTTCTCCATGGCTGGACCCCCAAATGATATTCCTTTACGTGCTAAGGGGTATCTAGAGAGTGGGATAGGTTTACTAACTACCCTAACCCTAACGCATACCCTAACCCTAACCCATACCCTAACCCTAACACGTACCCTAATCCTAACCCGTACCCTAAATCGAGCCCTAACCCTAACACTAACCCTAACCCTAACCCTAAACCATATACTACGCCGAACACAAACCCCTCCCCAAACCCGTACCCTAAGCCTATCCCTAAGCCTCACCCTAACCCTAGGCTACCCTTGACTGCTTCTGCCTCCAATAGAGTTCCTAAGCACTAGTGTTTTAAGGAACAGCTTAAAAAGAGAATCCTAATGTGATTTCTTTATAATGGGTGTGTTCCTTATCTTATCCTAGTGTCTAAACTCTTCTCCATGGCTGGACCCCCAAATGATATTCCTTTACGTGCTAAGGGGTATCTAGAGAGTGGGATAGGTTTAATAACTCCCCTAACCCTAATGCGTACCCTAACCCTAAACCCTACCCTAATCCTAACACGTACCCTAATCCTAACCCGTACCCTAAACCGAGCCCTAACCCTAACCCTAACCCTAACCCTTGACTGCTTCTGCCTCCAATAGATTTCCTAAGCACTAGTGTTTTAAGGAACTGCTTAAAAACAGAATCCTAATGTGATTTCTTTATAATGGGTGTGTTCCTTATCTTATCCTAGTGTCTAAACTCTTCTCCATGGCTGGACCCCCAAATAATATTCCTTTACGTGCTAAGGGGTATCTAGAGAGTGGGATAGGTTTAATAACTACACTAACCCTAATGCGTACTCTAACCCTAACCCCTACCCTAACACAAAACGTACCCTAATCCTAACCCGTACCCTAAAGTGAGCCCTAACCCTAACACTAACCCTAACCCTAACCCTAACCCAAACCCTACGCCGTACCCGAACCCCTCCCCGAACCCGTACCCTAAGCCGTACCCTAACCCTAACCCTAAGCCTAACCCTAACCCTAGGCTACCCTTGACTGCTTCTGCCTCCAATAGATTTCCTAGGCACTAGTGTTTTAAGGAACAGCTCAAAAAGAGAATCCTAATGTGATTTCTTTATAATGGGTGTGTTCCTTATCTTATCCTAGTGTCTAAACTCTTCTCCATGGCTGGACCCCCAAATAATATTCCTTTACGTGCTAAGGGGTATCTAGAGAGTGGGATAGGTTTAATAACTACCCTAACCCTAACGCGTACCCTAACCCTAACCCCTACCCTAACCCTAACACGTACCCTAATCCTAAACCGTACCCTAAACCGAGCCCTAACCCTAACACTAACCCTAACCCTAACCCCTACCCTAACCCTAACACATACCCTAATCTTAACCCATACCCTAAACCTAACACTAACCCTAACCCTAACCCTAACCCATACCCTACGCTGTACCCGAACCCCTCCCCGAACCCGTACCCTAAGCCGTACCCTAAGCCTAACCCTAAGCCTAACCCTAACCCTAGGCTACCCTTGACTGCTTCTGCCTCCAATAGATTTCCTAAGCACTAGTGTTTTAAGGAACAGCTTAAAAAGAGAATCCTAATGTGATTTCTTTATAATGGGTGTGTTCCTTATCTTATCCTTGTGTCTAAACTCTTCTCCTTGGCTGGACCCCCAAATAATATTCCTTTACGTGCTAAGGGGTATCTAGAGAGTGGGATCGGTTTAATAACTACCCTAACCCTAACGCGTACCCTAACCCTAACCCCTACCCTAACCCTAACACGTACCCTAATCCTAACCCGTACCCTAAACCGAGCCCTAACCCTAACACTAACCCTAACCCATACCCTACGCCGTACCCGAACCCCTCCCCGAACCCCTACCCTTGGCCGTGCCCTAACCCTAACCCTAAGCCTAACCCTAACCCTAGGCTACCCTTGACTGCTTCTGCCTCCAATAGATTTCCTAAGCACTAGTGTTTTAAGGAACAGCTTAAAAAGAGAATCCTAATGTGATTTCTTTATAATGGGTGTGTTCCTTATCTTATTCTAGTGTCTAAACTCTTCTCCATGGCTGGACCCCCAAATAATATTCCTTTACGTGCTACGGTGTATCTAGAGAGTGGGATAGGTTTAATAACTACCCTAACCCTAACGCATACCCTAACCCTAACCCCTACCCTAACCCTAACACATACCCTTATCTTAACCCATAACCTAAACCGAGCCCTAACCCTAACACTAACCCTAACCCTAACCCTAACCCATACCCTACGCCGTACCCGAACCCCTCCCCGAACCCGTACCCTAAGCCGTACCCTAAGCCTAACCCTAAGCCTAACCCTAACCCTAGGCTACCCTTGACTGCTTCTGCCTCCAATAGATTTCCTAAGCACTAGTGTTTGAAGGAACAGCTTAAAACGAGAATCCTAATGTGATTTCTTTATAATGGGTGTGTTCCTTATATTATCCTAGTGTCTAAACTCTTCTCCATGGCTGGACCCCCAAATAATATTCCTTTACGTGCTAAGGGGTATCTAGAGAGTGGGATAGGTTTAATAACTACACTAACCCTAATGCGTACTCTAACCCTAACCCCTACCCTAACCCTAACACGTACCCTAATCCTAACCCGTACCCTAAACTGAGCCCTAACCCTAACACTAACCCTAACCCTAAGCCTAACCCAAACCCTACGCCGTACCCGAACCCCTCCCCGAACCCGTACCCTAAGCCGTACCCTAACCCTAACCCTAAGCCTAACCCTAACCCTAGGCTACCCTTGACTGCTTCTGCCTCCAATAGATTTCCTAAGCACTAGTGTTTTAAGGAACAGCTCAAAAAGAGAATCCTAATGTGAATTCTTTATAATGGGTGTGTTCCTTATCTTATCCTAGTGTCTAAACTCTTCTCCATGGCTGGACCCCCAAATAATATTCCTTTACGTGCTAAGGGGTATCTAGAGAGTGGGATAGGTTTAATAACTACCCTAACCCTAATGCGTACCCTAAACCTAACCCCTACCCTAACCCTAACACGTACCCTAATCCTAACCCGTACCCTAAACCGAGCCCTAACCCTAACACTAACCCTAACCCTAACCCTAACCCATACACTACGCCGTACACAAACCCGTCCCCAAACCCGTACCCTAAGCCGTACCCTAAGCCTAACCCTAACCCTAGGCTACCCTTGACTGCTTCAGCCTCCAATAGATTTCCTAAGCAATAGTGTTTTAAGGAACAGCTTAAAAATAGAATCCTAATGTGATTTCTTTATAATGGGTGTGTTCCTTATCTTATCCTAGTGTCTAAAATCTTCTCCACGGCTGGACCTCCAAATAATATTCCTTTACGTGCTAAGGGGTATCTAGAGAGTGGGATAGGTTTAATAACTACCCTAACCCTAACGCGTACCCTAACCCTAACCCCTACCCTAACCCCTACCCTAACCCTAACACGTACCCTAATCCTAACCCGTACCCTAAACCGAGCCCTAACCCTAACACTAAACCTAACCCTAACCCTAACCCATACCCTACGCTGTACCCGAACCCCTCCCCGAACCCGTACCCTAAGCCGTACCCTAAGCCTAACCCTAAGCCTAACCCTAACCCTAGGCTACCCTTGACTGCTTCTGCCTCCAATAGATTTCCTAAGCACTAGTGTTTTAAGGAACAGCTTAAAAAGAGAATCCTAATGTGATTTCTTTATAATGGGTGTGTTCCTTATCTTATCCTTGTGTCTAAACTCTTCTCCATGGCTGGACCCCCAAATAATATTCCTTTACGTGCTAAGGGGTATCTAGAGAGTGGGATAGGTTTAATAACTACCCTAACCCTAACGCGTACCCTAACCCTAACCCCTACCCTAACCCTAACACGTACCCTAATCCTAACCCGTACCCTAAACCGAGCCCGAACCCTAACACTAACCCTAACCCTAACCCTAACCCATACCCTACGCCGTATCCGAACCCCTCCCCGAACCAGTACCCTGAGCCGTACCCTAACCCTAACCCCTACCCTAACCCTAACACGTAACCTAATCCTAACCCGTACCCTAAACCGAGCCCTAACCCTAAAACTAACCCTAACCCTAACCCTAACCCATACCCTACGCCGTACCCGAACCCCTCCCCGAACCCCTACCCTTGGCCGTGCCCTAACCCTAACCCTAAGCCTAACCCTAACCCTAGGCTACCCTTGACTGCTTCTGCCTCCAATAGATTTCCTAAGCACTAGTGTTTTAAGGAACAGCTCAAAAAGAGAATCCTAATGTGATTTCTTTATAATGGGTGTGTTCCTTATTTTATCCTAGTGTCTAAAATCTTCTCCACGGCTGGACCTCCAAATAATATTCCTTTACGTGCTAAGGGGTATCTAGAGAGTGGGATAGGTTTAATAACTACCCTAACCCTAACGCGTACCCTAACCCTAAACCCTACCCTAACCCCTACCCTAACCCTAACACGTACCCTAATCCTAACCCGTACCCTAAACCGAGCCCTAACCCTAACACTAAACCTAACCCTAACCCTAACCCATACCCTACGCCGTACCCGAACCCCTCCCCGAACCCGTAACCTAAGCCGTACCGTAACCCTAACCCTAAGCCTAACCCTAACCCTAGGCTACCCTTGACTGCTTCTGCCTCCAATAGATTTCCTAAGCACTAGTGTTTTAAGGAACAGCTTAAAAAGAGAATCCTAATGTGATTTCTTTATAATGGGTGTGTTCCTTATCTTATTCTAGTGTCTAAACTCTTCTCCATGGCTGGACCCCCAAATAATATTCCTTTACGTGCTAAGGTGTATCTAGAGAGTGGGATAGGTTTAATAACTACCCTAACCCTAACGCATACCCTAACCCTAACCCCTACCCTAACCCTAACACATACCCTTATCTTAACCCATAACCTAAACCGAGCCCTAACCCTAACACTAACCCTAACCCTAACCCTAACCCATACCCTACGCCGTACCCGAACCCCTCCCCGAACCCGTACCCTAAGCCGTACCCTAAGCCTAACCCTAAGCCTAACCCTAACCCTAGGCTACCCTTGACTGCTTCTGCCTCCAATAGATTTCCTAAGCACTAGTGTTTGAAGGAACAGCTTAAAACGAGAATCCTAATGTGATTTCTTTATAATGGGTGTGTTCCTTATATTATCCTAGTGTCTAAACTCTTCTCCATGGCTGGACCCCCAAATAATATTCCTTTACGTGCTAAGGGGTATCTAGAGAGTGGGATAGGTTTAATAACTACACTAACCCTAATGCGTACTCTAACCCTAACCCCTACCCTAACCCTAACACGTACCCTAATCCTAACCCGTACCCTAAACTGAGCCCTAACCCTAACACTAACCCTAAGCCTAACCCAAACCCTATGCCGTACCCGAACCCCTCCCCGAACCCGAACCCTAAGCCGTACCCTAACCCTAACCCTAAGCCTAACCCTAACCCTAGGCTACCCTTGACTGCTTCTGCCTCCAATAGATTTCCTAAGCACTAGTGTTTTAAGGAACAGCTCAAAAAGAGAATCCTAATGTGATTTCTTTATAATGGGTGTGTTCCTTATCTTATCGTAGTGTCTAAACTCTTCTCCATGGCTGGACACGCAAATAATATTCCTTTACGTGCTAAGGGGTATCTAGAGAGTGGGATAGGTTTAATAACTACCCTAACCCTAACGCATACCCTAACCCTAACCCCTACCCTAACCCTAACACATACCCTAATCTGAACCCATACCCTAAACCGAGCCCTAACCCTAACACTAACCCTAACCCTAACCCTAACCCATACCCTACGCCGTACCCGGACCCCTCCCCGAACCCGTACCCTGAGCCGTACCCTAACCCTAACCCTAAGCCTAACCCTAACCCTAGGCTACCCTTGACTGCTTCTGCCTCCAATAGATTTCCTAAGCACTAGTGTTTTAAGGAACAGCTTAAAAAGGGAATCCTAATGTGATTTCTTAATGAGGGGTGTGTTCCTTATCTTATCCTAGTGTCTAAACTCTTCTCCATGGCTGGACCCCCAAATGATATTCCTTTACGTGCTAAGGGGTATCTAGAGAGTGGGATAGGTTTAGTAACTACCCTAACCCTAACGCGTACCCTAACCCTAACCCCTACCCTAACCCTAACACGTACCCTAATCCTAACCCGTACCCTAAACCGAGCCCTAACCCTAACACTAACCCTAACCCTAACCCTAACCCATACCCTACGCCGTACCCGAACCCCTCCCCGAACCCGTACCCTGAGCCGTAGCCTAACCCTAACCCTAAGCCTAACCCTAACCCTAGGCTACCCTTGACTGCTTCTGCCTCCAATAGATTTCCTAAGCACTTGTGTTTTAAGGAACAGCTTAAAAAGAGAATCCTAATGTGATTTCTTTATAATGGGTGTGTTCCTTATCTTATCCTAGTGTCTAAACTCTTCTCCATGGCTGGACCCCCAAATAATATTCCTTTACGTGCTAAGGGGTATCTAGAGAGTGGGATAGGTTTAATAACTACCCTAACCCTAACGCATACCCTAACCCTAACCCCTACCCTAACCCTAACACATACCCTAATCTGAACCCATACCCTAAACCGAGCCCTAACCCTAACACTAACCCTAACCCTAACCCTAACCCATACCCTACGCCGTACCCGAACCCCTCCCCGAACCCGTTCCCTGAGCCGTACCCTAAGCCTAACCCTAAGCCTAACCCTAACCCTAGGCTCCCCTTGACTGCTTCTGCCTCCAATAGATTTCCTAAGCACTAGTGTTTGAAGGAACAGCTTAAAACGAGAATCCTAATGTGATTTCTTTATAATGGGTGTGTTCCTTATATTATCCTAGTGTCTAAACTCTTCTCCATGGCTGGACCCCCAAATAATATTCCTTTACGTCCTAAGGGGTATCTAGAGAGTGGGATAGGTTTAATAACTACACTAACCCTAATGCGTACTCTAACCCTAACCCCTACCCTAACCCTAACACGTACCCTAATCCTAACCCGTACCCTAAACCGAGCCCTAACCCTAAAACTAACCCTAACCCTAACCCTAACCCATACCCTACGCCATACCCGAACCCCTCCCCGAACCCGTACCCTAAGCCGTACCCTAACCCTAACCCTAAGCCTAACCCTAACCCTAGGCTACCCTTGACTGCTTCTGCCTCCAATAGATTTCCTAAGCACTAGTGTTTTAAGGAACAGCTTAAAAAGAGAATCCTAATGTGATTTCTTTATGAGGGGTGTGTTCCTTATCTTATCCTAGTGTCTAAACTCTTCTGCATGGCTGGACCCCCAAATAATATTCCTTTAAGTGCTAAGGGGTATCTAGAGAGTGGGATAGTTTTAATAACTCCCCTAACCCTAATGCGTACCCTAACCCTAAACCCTACCCTAACCCTAACACGTACCCTAATCCTAACCCGTACCCTAAATCGAGCCCTAACCCTAACACTAACCCTAACCCTAACCCCTACCCTAACCCTAACACATACCCTAATCTTAACCCATACCCTAAACCGAGCCCTAACCCTAACACTAACCCTAACCCTAACCCTAACCCATACCCTACGCTGTACCCGAACCCCTCCCCGAACCCGTACCCTAAGCCGTACCCTAAGCCTAACCCTAAGCCTAACCCTAACCCTAGGATACCCTTGACTGCTTCTGCCTCCAATAGATTTCCTAAGCACTAGTGTTTTAAGGAACAGCTTAAAAAGAGAATCCTAATGTGATTTCTTTATAATGGGTGTGTTCCTTATCTTATCCTAATGTGTAAACTCTTCTCCATGGCTGGACCCCCAAATAATATTCCTTTACGTGCTAAGGGGTATCTAGAGAGTGGGATAGGTTTAATAACTACCCTAACCCTAACGCATACCCTAACCCTAACCCCTACCCTAACCCTAACACATACCCTTATCTGAACCCATACCCTAAACCGAGCCCTAACCCTAACCCTAACCCTAACCCTAAACCTAAACCTAACCCTAACCCCTACCCTAACCCTAACACATACCCTTATCTTAACCCATAACCTAAACCGAGCCCTAACCCTAACACTAACCCTAACCCTAACCCTAACCCATACCCTACGCCGTACCCGAACCCCTCCCCGAACCCGTACCCTAAGCCGTACCCTAAGCCTAACCCTAAGCCTAACCCTAACCCTAGGCTACCCTTGACTGCTTCTGCCTCCAATAGATTTCCTAAGCACTAGTGTTTGAAGGAACAGCTTAAAACGAGAATCCTAATGTGATTTCTTTATACTGGGTGTGTTCCTTATATTATCCTAGTGTCTAAACTCTTCTCCATGGCTGGACCCCCAAATAATATTCCTTTACGTGCTAAGGGGTATCTAGAGAGTGGGATAGGTTTAATAACTACACTAACCCTAATGCGTACTCTAACCCTAACCCCTACCCTAACCCTAACACGTACCCTAATCCTAACCCGTACCCAAAACTGAGCCCTAACCCTAACACTAACCCTAACCCTAAGCCTAACCCAAACCCTACGCCGTACCCGAACCCCTCCCCGAACCCGTATCCTAAGCCGTACCCTAACCCTAACCCTAAGCCTAACCCTAACCCTAGGCTACCCTTGACTGCTTCTGCCTCCAATAGATTTCCTAAGCACTAGTGTTTTAAGGAACAGCTTAAAAAGGGAATCCTAATGTGATTTCTTAATGAGGGGTGTGTTCCTTATCTTATCCTAGTGTCTAAACTCTTCTCCATGGCTGGACCCCCAAATGATATTCCTTTACGTGCTAAGGGGTATCTAGAGAGTGGGATAGGTTTAGTAACTACCCTAACCCTAACGCGTACCCTAACCCTAACCCCTACCCTAACCCTAACACGTACCCTAATCCTAACCCGTACCCTAAACCGAGCCCTAACCCTAACACTAACCCTAACCCTAACCCTAACCCATACCCTACGCCGTACCCGAACCCCTCCCCGAACCCGTACCCTGAGCCGTAGCCTAACCCTAACCCTAAGCCTAACCCTAACCCTAGGCTACCCTTGACTGCTTCTGCCTCCAATAGATTTCCTAAGCACTTGTGTTTTAAGGAACAGCTTAAAAAGAGAATCCTAATGTGATTTCTTTATAATGGGTGTGTTCCTTATCTTATCCTAGTGTCTAAACTCTTCTCCATGGCTGGACCCCCAAATAATATTCCTTTACGTGCTAAGGGGTATCTAGAGAGTGGGATAGGTTTAATAACTACCCTAACCCTAAAGCATACCCTAACCCTAACCCCTACCCTAACCCTAACACATACCCTAATCTGAACCCATACCCTAAACCGAGCCCTAACCCTAACACTAACCCTAACCCTAACCCTAACCCATACCCTACGCCGTACCCGAACCCCTCCCCGAACCCGTACCCTGAGCCGTACCCTAAGCCTAACCCTAAGCCTAACCCTAACCCTAGGCTCCCCTTGACTGCTTCTGCCTCCAATAGATTTCCTAAGCACTAGTGTTTGAAGGAACAGCTTAAAACGAGAATCCTAATGTGATTTCTTTATAATGGGTGTGTTCCTTATATTATCCTAGTGTCTAAACTCTTCTCCATGGCTGGACCCCCAAGTAATATTCCTTTACGTCCTAAGGGGTATCTAGAGAGTGGGATAGGTTTAATAACTACACTAACCCTAATGCGTACTCTAACCCTAACCCCTACCCTAACCCTAACACGTACCCTAATCCTAACCCGTACCCTAAACCGAGCCCTAACCCTAACACTAACCCTAACCCTAACCCTAACCCATACCCTACGCCATACCCGAACCCCTCCCCGAACCCGTACCCTAAGCCATACCCTAACCCTAACCCTAAGCCTAACCCTAACCCTAGGCTACCCTTGACTGCTTCTGCCTCCAATAGATTTCCTAAGCACTAGTGTTTTAAGGAACAGCTTAAAAAGAGAATCCTAATGTGATTTCTTTATGAGGGGTGTGTTCCTTATCTTATCCTAGTGTCTAAACTCTTCTGCATGGCTGGACCCCCAAATAATATTCCTTTAAGTGCTAAGGGGTATCTAGAGAGTGGGATAGTTTTAATAACTCCCCTAACCCTAATGCGTACCCTAACCCTAAACCCTACCCTAACCCTAACACGTACCCTAATCCTAACCCGTACCCTAAATCGAGCCCTAACCCTAACACTAACCCTAACCCTAACCCCTACCCTAACCCTAACACATACCCTAATCTTATCCCATACCCTAAACCGAGCCCTAACCCTAACACTAACCCTAACCCTAACCCTAACCCATACCCTACGCTGTACCCGAACCCCTCCCCGAACCCATACCCTAAGCCGTACCCTAAGCCTAACCCTAAGCCTAACCCTAACCCTAGGCTACCCTTGACTGCTTCTGCCTCCAATAGATTTCCTAAGCACTAGTGTTTTAAGGAACAGCTTAAAAAGAGAATCCTAATGTGATTTCTTTATAATGGGTGTGTTCCTTATCTTATCCTAATGTGTAAACTCTTCTCCATGGCTGGACCCCCAAATAATATTCCTTTACGTGCTAAGGGGTATCTAGAGAGTGGGATAGGTTTAATAACTACCCTAACCCTAACGCATACCCTAACCCTAACCCCTACCCTAACCCTAACACATACCCTAATCTGAACCCATACCCTAAACCGAACCCTAACCCTAACACTAACCCTAACCCTAACCCTAACCCATACCCTACGCCGTACCCGAACCCCTCTCCGAACCCGTACCCTAAGCCGTACCCTAAGCCTAACCCTAAGCCTAACCCTAACCCTAGGCTACCCTTGACTGCTTCTGCCTCCAATAGATTTCCTAAGCACTAGTGTTTGAAGGAACAGCTTAAAACGAGAATCCTAATGTGATTTCTTTATAATGGGTGTGTTCCTTATATTATCCTAGTGTCTAAACTCTTCTCCATGGCTGGACCCCCAAATAATATTCCTTTACGTCCTAAGGGGTATCTAGAGAGTGGGATAGGTTTAATAACTACACTAACCCTAATGCGTACTCTAACCCTAACCCCTACCCTAACCCTAACACGTAACCTAATCCTAACCCGTACCCTAAACCGAGCCGTAACCCTAAAACTAACCCTAACCCTAACCCTAACCCATACCCTACGCCGTACCCGAACCCCTCCCCGAACCCCTACCCTTGGCCGTGCCCTAACCCTAACCCTAAGCCTAACCCTAACCCTAGGCTACCCTTGACTGCTTCTGCCTCCAATAGATTTCCTAAGCACTAGTGTTTTAAGGAACAGCTTAAAAAGAGAATCCTAATGTGATTTCTTTATAATGGGTGTGTTCCTTATCTTATTCTAGTGTCTAAACTCTTCTCCATGGCTGGACCCCCAAATAATATTCCTTTACGTGCTAAGGTGTATCTAGAGAGTGGGATAGGTTTAATAACTACCCTAACCCTAACGCATACCCTAACCCTAACCCCTACCCTAACCCTAACACATACCCTTATCTTACCCCATAACCTAAACCGAGCCCTAACCCTAACACTAACCCTAACCCTAACCCTAACCCATACCCTACGCCGTACCCGAACCCCTCCCCGAACCCGTACCCTAAGCCGTACCCTAAGCCTAACTATAAGCCTAACCCTAACCCTAGGCTACCCTTGACTGCTTCTGCCTCCAATAGATTTCCTAAGCACTAGTGTTTGAAGGAACAGCTTAAAACGAGAATCCTAATGTGATTTCTTTATAATGGGTGTGTTCCTTATATTATTCTAGTGTCTAAACTCTTCTCCATGGCTGGACCCCCAAATAATATTCCTTTACGTGCTAAGGGGTATCTAGAGAGTGGGATAGGTTTAATAACTACACTAACCCTAATGCGTACTCTAACCCTAACCCCTACCCTAACCCTAACACGTACCCTAATCCTAACCCGTACCCTAAACTGAGCCCTAACCCTAACACTAACCCTAACCCTAAGCCTAACCCAAACCCTACGCCGTACCCGAACCCCTCCCCAAACCCGTACCCTAAGCCGTACCCTAACCCTAACCCTAAGCCTAACCCTAACCCTAGGCTACCCTTGACTGCTTCTGCCTCCAATAGATTTCCTAAGCACTAGTGTTTTAAGGAACAGCTCAAAAAGAGAATCCTAATGTGATTTCTTTATAATGGGTGTGTTCCTTATCTTATCCTAGTGTCTAAACTCTTCTCCATGGCTGGACCCCCAAATAATATTCCTTTACGTGCTAAGGGGTATCTAGAGAGTGGGATAGGTTTAATAACTACCCTAACCCTAATGCGTACCCTAAACCTAACCCCTACCCTAACCCTAACACGTACCCTAATCCTAACCCGTACCCTAAACCGAGCCCTAACCCTAACACTAACCCTAACCCTAACCCTAACCCATACACTACGCCGTACACAAACCCGTCCCCAAACCCGTACCCTAAGCCGTATCCTAAGCCTAACCCTAACCCTAGGCTACCCTTGACTGCTTCAGCCTCCAATAGATTTCCTAAGCAATAGTGTTTTAAGGAACAGCTTAAAAAGAGAATCCTAATGTGATTTCTTTATAATGGGTGTGTTCCTTATCTTATCCTAGTGTCTAAAATCTTCTCCACGGCTGGACCTCCAAATAATATTCCTTTACGTGCTAAGGGGTATCTAGAGAGTGGGATAGGTTTAATAACTACCCTAACCCTAACGCGTACCCTAACCCTAACCCCTACCCTAACCCCTACCCTAACCCTAACACGTACCCTAATCCTAACCCGTACCCTAAACCGAGCCCTAACCCTAACACTAAACCTAACCCTAACCCTAACCCATACCCTACGCCGTACCCGAACCCCTCCCCGAACCCGTAACCTAAGCCGTACCGTAACGCTAACCCTAAGCCTAACCCTAACCCTAGGCTACCCTTGACTGCTTCTGCCTCCAATAGATTTCCTAAGCACTAGTGTTTTAAGGAACGGCTTAAAAACAGAATCCTAATGTGATTTCTTTATGAGGGGTGTGTTCCTTATCTTATCCTAGTGTCTAATCTCTTCTGCATGGCTGGACCCACAAATAATATTCCTTTACGTGCTAAGGGGTATCTAGAGAGTGGGATAGGTTTAATAACTCCCCTAACCCTAATGCGTACCCTAACCCTAAACCCTACCCTAACCCTAACACGTACCCTAATCCTAAACCGTACCCTAAACCGAGCCCTAACCCTAACACTAACCCTAACCCTAACCCCTACCCTAACCCTAACACATACCCTAATCTTAACCCATACCCTAAACCGAGCCCTAACCCTAACACTAACCCTAACGCATACCCTACGCTGTACCCGAACCCCTCCCCGAACCCGTACCCTAAGCCGTACCCTAAGCCTAACCCTAAGCCTAACCCTAACCCTAGGCTACCCTTGACTGCTTCTGCCTCCAATAGATTTCCTAAGCACTAGTGTTTTAAGGAACAGCTTAAAAAGAGAATCCTAATGTGATTTCTTTATAATGGGTGTGTTCCTTATCTTATCCTTGTGTCTAAACTCTTCTCCATGGCTGGACCCCCAAATAATATTCCTTTACGTGCTAAGGGGTATCTAGAGAGTGGGATAGGTTTAATAACTACCCTAACCCTAACGCGTACCCTAACCCTAACCCCTACCCTAACCCTAACACGTACCCTAATCCTAACCCGTACCCTAAACCGAGCCCGAACCCTAACACTAACCCTAACCCTAACCCTAACCCATACCCTACGCCGTATCCGAACCCCTCCCCGAACCAGTACCCTGAGCTGTACCCTAACCCTAACCCCTACCCTAACCCTAACACGTAACCTAATCCTAACCCGTACCCTAAACCGAGCCCTAACCCTAAAACTAACCCTAACCCTAACCTTAACCCATACCCTACGCCGTACCCGAACCCCTCCCCGAACCCCTACCCTTGGCCGTGCCCTAACCCTAACCCTAAGCCTAACCCTAACCCTAGGCTACCCTTGACTGCTTCTGCCTCCAATAGATTTCCTAAGCACTAGTGTTTTAAGGAACAGCTCAAAAAGAGAATCCTAATGTGATTTCTTTATAATGGGTGTGTTCCTTATTTTATCCTAGTGTCTAAAATCTTCTCCACGGCTGGACCTCCAAATAATATTCCTTTACGTGCTAAGGGGTATCTAGAGAGTGGGATAGGTTTAATAACTACCCTAACCCTAACGCGTACCCTAACCCTAAACCCTACCCTAACCCCTACCCTAACCCTAACACGTACCCTACTCCTAACCCGTACCCTAAACCGAGCCCTAACCCTAACACTAAACCTAACCCTAACCCTAACCCATACCCTACGCCGTACCCGAACCCCTCCCCGAACCCGTAACCTAAGCCGTACCGTAACCCTAACCCTAAGCCTAACCCTAACCCTAGGCTACCCTTGACTGCTTCTGCCTCCAATAGATTTCCTAAGCACTAGTGTTTTAAGGAACAGCTTAAAAAGAGAATCCTAATGTGATTTCTTTATAATGGGTGTGTTCCTTATCTTATTCTAGTGTCTAAACTCTTCTCCATGGCTGGACCCCCAAATAATATTCCTTTACGTGCTAAGGTGTATCTAGAGAGTGGGATAGGTTTAATAACTACCCTAACCCTAACGCATACCCTAACCCTAACCCCTACCCTAACCCTAACACATACCCTTATCTTAACCCATAACCTAAACCGAGCCCTAACCCTAACACTAACCCTAACCCTAACCCTAACCCATACCCTACGCCGTACCCGAACCCCTCCCCGAACCCGTACCCTAAGCCGTACCCTAAGCCTAACCCTAAGCCTAACCCTAACCCTAGGCTACCCTTGACTGCTTCTGCCTCCAATAGATTTCCTAAGCACTAGTGTTTGAAGGAACAGCTTAAAACGAGAATCCTAATGTGATTTCTTTATAATGGGTGTGTTCCTTATATTATCCTAGTGTCTAAACTCTTCTCCATGGCTGGACCCCCAAATAATATTCCTTTACGTGCTAAGGGGTATCTAGAGAGTGGGATAGGTTTAATAACTACACTAACCCTAATGCGTACTCTAACCCTAACCCCTACCCTAACCCTAACACGTACCCTAATCCTAACCCGTACCCTAAACTGAGCCCTAACCCTAACACTAACCCTAACCCTAAGCCTAACCCAAACCCTACGCCGTACCCGAACCCCTCCCCGAACCCGTACCCTAAGCCGTACCCTAACCCTAACCCTAAGCCTAACCCTAACCCTAGGCTACCCTTGACTGCTTCTGCCTCCAATAGATTTCCTAAGCACTAGTGTTTTAAGGAACAGCTCAAAAAGAGAATCCTAATGTGATTTCTTTATAATGGGTGTGTTCCTTATCTTATCCTAGTGTCTAAACTCTTCTCCATGGCTGGACCCCCAAATAATATTCCTTTACGTGCTAAGGGGTATCTAGAGAGTGGGATAGGTTTAATAACTACCCTAACCCTAACGCATACCCTAACCCTAACCCCTACCCTAACCCTAACACATACCCTAATCTGAACCCATACCCTAAACCGAGCCCTAACCCTAACACTAACCCTAACCCTAACCCTAACCCATACCCTACGCCGTACCCGAACCCCTCCCCGAACCCGTACCCTGAGCCGTACCCTAACCCTAACCCTAAGCCTAACCCTAACCCTAGGCTACCCTTGACTGCTTCTGCCTCCAATAGATTTCCTAAGCACTAGTGTTTTAAGGAACAGCTTAAAAAGGGAATCCTAATGTGATTTCTTAATGAGGGGTGTGTTCCTTATCTTATCCTAGTGTCTAAACTCTTCTCCATGGCTGGACCCCCAAATGATATTCCTTTACGTGCTAAGGGGTATCTAGAGAGTGGGATAGGTTTAGTAACTACCCTAACCCTAACGCGTACCCTAACCCTAACCCCTACCCTAACCCTAACACGTACCCTAATCCTAACCCGTACCCTAAACCGAGCCCTAACCCTAACACTAACCCTAACCCTAACCCTAACCCATACCCTACGCCGTACCCGAACCCCTCCCCGAACCCGTACCCTGAGCCGTAGCCTAACCCTAACCCTAAGCCTAACCCTAACCCTAGGCTACCCTTGACTGCTTCTGCCTCCAATAGATTTCCTAAGCACTTGTGTTTTAAGGAACAGCTTAAAAAGAGAATCCTAATGTGATTTCTTTATAATGGGTGTGTTCCTTATCTTATCCTAGTGTCTAAATTCTTCTCCATGGCTGGACCCCCAAATAATATTCCTTTACGTGCTAAGGGGTATCTAGAGAGTGGGATAGGTTTAATAACAACCCTAACCCTAACGCATACCCTAACCCTAACCCCTACCCTAACCCTAACACATACCCTAATCTGAACCCATACCCTAAACCGAGCCCTAACCCTAACACTAACCCTAACCCTAACCCTAACCCATACCCTACGCCGTACCCGAACCCCTCCCCGAACCTGTACCCTGAGCCGTACCCTAAGCCTAACCCTAAGCCTAACCCTAACCCTAGGCTCCCCTTGACTGCTTCTGCCTCCAATAGATTTCCTAAGCACTAGTGTTTGAAGGAACAGCTTAAAACGAGAATCCTAATGTGATTTCTTTATAATGGGTGTGTTCCTTATATTATCCTAGTGTCTAAACTCTTCTCCATGGCTGGACCCCCAAATAATATTCCTTTACGTCCTAAGGGGTATCTAGAGAGTGGGATAGGTTTAATAACTACACTAACCCTAATGCGTACTCTAACCCTAACCCCTACCCTAACCCTAACACGTACCCTAATCCTAACCCGTACCCTAAACCGAGCCCTAACCCTAACACTAACCCTAACCCTAACCCTAACCCATACCCTACGCCATACCCGAACCCCTCCCCGAACCCGTACCCTAAGCCGTACCCTAACCCTAACCCTAAGCCTAACCCTAACCCTAGGCTACCCTTGACTGCTTCTGCCTCCAATAGATTTCCTAAGCACTACTGTTTTAAGGAACAGCTTAAAAAGAGAATCCTAATGTGATTTCTTTATGAGGGGTGTGTTCCTTATCTTATCCTAGTGTCTAAACTCTTCTGCATGGCTGGACCCCCAAATAATATTCCTTTAAGTGCTAAGGGGTATCTAGAGAGTGGGATAGGTTTAATAACTCCCCTAACCCTAATGCGTACCCTAACCCTAAACCCTACCCTAACCCTAACACGTACCCTAATCCTAACCCGTACCCTAAATCGAGCCCTAACCCTAACACTAACCCTAACCCTAACCCCTACCCTAACCCTAACACATACCCTAATCTTAACCCATACCCTAAACCGAGCCCTAACCCTAACACTAACCCTAACCCTAACCCTAACCCATACCCTACGCTGTACCCGAACCCCTCCCCGAACCCGTACCCTAAGCCGTACCCTAAGCCTAACCCTAAGCCTAACCCTAACCCTAGGATACCCTTGACTGCTTCTGCCTCCAATAGATTTCCTAAGCACTAGTGTTTTAAGGAACAGCTTAAAAAGAGAATCCTAATGTGATTTCTTTATAATGGGTGTGTTCCTTATCTTATCCTAATGTGTAAACTCTTCTCCATGGCTGGACCCCCAAATAATATTCCTTTACGTGCTAAGGGGTATCTAGAGAGTGGGATAGGTTTAATAACTACCCTAACCCTAACGCATACCCTAACCCTAACCCCTACCCTAACCCTAACACATACCCTTATCTGAACCCATACCCTAAACCGAGCCCTAACCCTAACCCTAACCCTAACCCTAAACCTAAACCTAACCCTAACCCCTACCCTAACCCTAACACATACCCTTATCTTAACCCATAACCTAAACCGAGCCCTAACCCTAACACTAACCCTAACCCTAACCCTAACCCATACCCTACGCCGTACCCGAACCCCTCCCCGAACCCGTACCCTAAGCCGTACCCTAAGCCTAACCCTAAGCCTAACCCTAACCCTAGGCTACCCTTGACTGCTTCTGCCTCCAATAGATTTCCTAAGCACTAGTGTTTGAAGGAACAGCTTAAAACGAGAATCCTAATGTGATTTCTTTATACTGGGTGTGTTCCTTATATTATCCTAGTGTCTAAACTCTTCTCCATGGCTGGACCCCCAAATAATATTCCTTTACGTGCTAAGGGGTATCTAGAGAGTGGGATAGGTTTAATAACTACACTAACCCTAATGCGTACTCTAACCCTAACCCCTACCCTAACCCTAACACGTACCCTAATCCTAACCCGTACCCAAAACTGAGCCCTAACCCTAACACTAACCCTAACCCTAAGCCTAACCCAAACCCTACGCCGTACCCGAACCCCTCCCCGAACCCGTATCCTAAGCCGTACCCTAACCCTAACCCTAAGCCTAACCCTAACCCTAGGCTACCCTTGACTGCTTCTGCCTCCAATAGATTTCCTAAGCACTAGTGTTTTAAGGAACAGCTTAAAAAGGGAATCCTAATGTGATTTCTTAATGAGGGGTGTGTTCCTTATCTTATCCTAGTGTCTAAACTCTTCTCCATGGCTGGACCCCCAAATGATATTCCTTTACGTGCTAAGGGGTATCTAGAGAGTGGGATAGGTTTAGTAACTACCCTAACCCTAACGCGTACCCTAACCCTAACCCCTACCCTAACCCTAACACGTACCCTAATCCTAACCCGTACCCTAAACCGAGCCCTAACCCTAACACTAACCCTAACCCTAACCCTAACCCATACCCTACGCCGTACCCGAACCCCTCCCCGAACCCGTACCCTGAGCCGTAGCCTAACCCTAACCCTAAGCCTAACCCTAACCCTAGGCTACCCTTGACTGCTTCTGCCTCCAATAGATTTCCTAAGCACTTGTGTTTTAAGGAACAGCTTAAAAAGAGAATCCTAATGTGATTTCTTTATAATGGGTGTGTTCCTTATCTTATCCTAGTGTCTAAACTCTTCTCCATGGCTGGACCCCCAAATAATATTCCTTTACGTGCTAAGGGGTATCTAGAGAGTGGGATAGGTTTAATAACTACCCTAACCCTAAAGCATACCCTAACCCTAACCCCTACCCTAACCCTAACACATACCCTAATCTGAACCCATACCCTAAACCGAGCCCTAACCCTAACACTAACCCTAACCCTAACCCTAACCCATACCCTACGCCGTACCCGAACCCCTCCCCGAACCCGTACCCTGAGCCGTACCCTAAGCCTAACCCTAAGCCTAACCCTAACCCTAGGCTCCCCTTGACTGCTTCTGCCTCCAATAGATTTCCTAAGCACTAGTGTTTGAAGGAACAGCTTAAAACGAGAATCCTAATGTGATTTCTTTATAATGGGTGTGTTCCTTATATTATCCTAGTGTCTAAACTCTTCTCCATGGCTGGACCCCCAAATAATATTCCTTTACGTCCTAAGGGGTATGTAGAGAGTGGGATAGGTTTAATAACTACACTAACCCTAATGCGTACTCTAACCCTAACCCCTACCCTAACCCTAACACGTACCCTAATCCTAACCCGTACCCTAAACCGAGCCCTAACCCTAACACTAACCCTAACCCTAACCCTAACCCATACCCTACGCCATACCCGAACCCCTCCCCGAACCCGTACCCTAAGCCATACCCTAACCCTAACCCTAAGCCTAACCCTAACCCTAGGCTACCCTTGACTGCTTCTGCCTCCAATAGATTTCCTAAGCACTAGTGTTTTAAGGAACAGCTTAAAAAGAGAATCCTAATGTGATTTCTTTATGAGGGGTGTGTTCCTTATCTTATCCTAGTGTCTAAACTCTTCTGCATGGCTGGACCCCCAAATAATATTCCTTTAAGTGCTAAGGGGTATCTAGAGAGTGGGATAGTTTTAATAACTCCCCTAACCCTAATGCGTACCCTAACCCTAAACCCTACCCTAACCCTAACACGTACCCTAATCCTAACCCGTACCCTAAATCGAGCCCTAACCCTAACACTAACCCTAACCCTAACCCCTACCCTAACCCTAACACATACCCTAATCTTATCCCATACCCTAAACCGAGCCCTAACCCTAACACTAACCCTAACCCTAACCCTAACCCATACCCTACGCTGTACCCGAACCCCTCCCCGAACCCATACCCTAAGCCGTACCCTAAGCCTAACCCTAAGCCTAACCCTAACCCTAGGCTACCCTTGACTGCTTCTGCCTCCAATAGATTTCCTAAGCACTAGTGTTTTAAGGAACAGCTTAAAAAGAGAATCCTAATGTGATTTCTTTATAATGGGTGTGTTCCTTATCTTATCCTAATGTGTAAACTCTTCTCCATGGCTGGACCTCCAAATAATATTCCTTTACGTGCTAAGGGGTATCTAGAGAGTGGGATAGGTTTAATAACTACCCTAACCCTAACGCATACCCTAACCCTAACCCCTACCCTAACCCCTACCCTAACCCTAACACGTACCCTAATCCTAACCCGTACCCTAAACCGAGCCCTAACCCTAACACTAAACCTAACCCTAACCCTAACCCATACCCTACGCCGTACCCGAACCCCTCCCCGAACCCGTAACCTAAGCCGTACCGTAACGCTAACCCTAAGCCTAACCCTAACCCTAGGCTACCCTTGACTGCTTCTGCCTCCTATAGATTTCCTAAGCACTAGTGTTTTAAGGAACGGCTTAAAAACAGAATCCTAATGTGATTTCTTTATGAGGGGTGTGTTCCTTATCTTATCCTAGTGTCTAATCTCTTCTGCATGGCTGGACCCACAAATAATATTCCTTTACGTGCTAAGGGGTATCTAGAGAGTGGGATAGGTTTAATAACTCCCCTAACCCTAATGCGTACCCTAACCCTAAACCCTACCCTAACCCTAACACGTACCCTAATCCTAAACCGTACCCTAAACCGAGCCCTAACCCTAACACTAACCCTAACCCTAACCCCTACCCTAACCCTAACACATACCCTAATCTTAACCCATACCCTAAACCGAGCCCTAACCCTAACACTAACACTAACGCATACCCTACGCTGTACCCGAACCCCTCCCCGAACCCGTACCCTAAGCCGTACCCTAAGCCTAACCCTAAGCCTAACCCTAACCCTAGGCTACCCTTGACTGCTTCTGCCTCCAATAGATTTCCTAAGCACTAGTGTTTTAAGGAACAGCTTAAAAAGAGAATCCTAATGTGATTTCTTTATAATGGGTGTGTTCCTTATCTTATCCTTGTGTCTAAACTCTTCTCCATGGCTGGACCCCCAAATAATATTCCTTTACGTGCTAAGGGGTATCTAGAGAGTGGGATAGGTTTAATAACTACCCTAACCCTAACGCGTACCCTAACCCTAACCCCTACCCTAACCCTAACACGTACCCTAATCCTAACCCGTACCCTAAACCGAGCCCGAACCCTAACACTAACCCTAACCCTAACCCTAACCCATACCCTACGCCGTATCCGAACCCCTCCCCGAACCAGTACCCTGAGCTGTACCCTAACCCTAACCCCTACCCTAACCCTAACACGTAACCTAATCCTAACCCGTACCCTAAACCGAGCCCTAACCCTAAAACTAACCCTAACCCTAACCTTAACCCATACCCTACGCCGTACCCGAACCCCTCCCCGAACCCCTACCCTTGGCCGTGCCCTAACCCTAACCCTAAGCCTAACCCTAACCCTAGGCTACCCTTGACTGCTTCTGCCTCCAATAGATTTCCTAAGCACTAGTGTTTTAAGGAACAGCTCAAAAAGAGAATCCTAATGTGATTTCTTTATAATGGGTGTGTTCCTTATTTTATCCTAGTGTCTAAAATCTTCTCCACGGCTGGACCTCCAAATAATATTCCTTTACGTGCTAAGGGGTATCTAGAGAGTGGGATAGGTTTAATAACTACCCTAACCCTAACGCGTACCCTAACCCTAAACCCTACCCTAACCCCTACCCTAACCCTAACACGTACCCTACTCCTAACCCGTACCCTAAACCGAGCCCTAACCCTAACACTAAACCTAACCCTAACCCTAACCCATACCCTACGCCGTACCCGAACCCCTCCCCGAACCCGTAACCTTAGCCGTACCGTAACCCTAACCCTAAGCCTAACCCTAACCCTAGGCTACCCTTGACTGCTTCTGCCTCCAATAGATTTCCTAAGCACTAGTGTTTTAAGGAACAGCTTAAAAAGAGAATCCTAATGTGATTTCTTTATAATGGGTGTGTTCCTTATCTTATTCTAGTGTCTAAACTCTTCTCCATGGCTGGACCCCCAAATAATATTCCTTTACGTGCTAAGGTGTATCTAGAGAGTGGGATAGGTTTAATAACTACCCTAACCCTAACGCATACCCTAACCCTAACCCCTACCCTAACCCTAACACATACCCTTATCTTAACCCATAACCTAAACCGAGCCCTAACCCTAACACTAACCCTAACCCTAACCCTAACCCATACCCTACGCCGTACCCGAACCCCTCCCCGAACCCGTACCCTAAGCCGTACCCTAAGCCTAACCCTAAGCCTAACCCTAACCCTAGGCTACCCTTGACTGCTTCTGCCTCCAATAGATTTCCTAAGCACTAGTGTTTGAAGGAACAGCTTAAAACGAGAATCCTAATGTGATTTCTTTATAATGGGTGTGTTCCTTATATTATCCTAGTGTCTAAACTCTTCTCCATGGCTGGACCCCCAAATAATATTCCTTTACGTGCTAAGGGGTATCTAGAGAGTGGGATAGGTTTAATAACTACACTAACCCTAATGCGTACTCTAACCCTAACCCCTACCCTAACCCTAACACGTACCCTAATCCTAACCCGTACCCTAAACTGAGCCCTAACCCTAACACTAACCCTAACCCTAAGCCTAACCCAAACCCTACGCCGTACCCGAACCCCTCCCCGAACCCGTACCCTAAGCCGTACCCTAACCCTAACCCTAAGCCTAACCCTAACCCTAGGCTACCCTTGACTGCTTCTGCCTCCAATAGATTTCCTAAGCACTAGTGTTTTAAGGAACAGCTCAAAAAGAGAATCCTAATGTGATTTCTTTATAATGGGTGTGTTCCTTATCTTATCCTAGTGTCTAAACTCTTCTCCATGGCTGGACCCCCAAATAATATTCCTTTACGTGCTAAGGGGTATCTAGAGAGTGGGATAGGTTTAATAACTACCCTAACCCTAACGCATACCCTAACCCTAACCCCTACCCTAACCCTAACACATACCCTAATCTGAACCCATACCCTAAACCGAGCCCTAACCCTAACACTAACCCTAACCCTAACCCTAACCCATACCCTACGCCGTACCCGAACCCCTCCCCGAACCCGTACCCTGAGCCGTACCCTAACCCTAACCCTAAGCCTAACCCTAACCCTAGGCTACCCTTGACTGCTTCTGCCTCCAATAGATTTCCTAAGCACTAGTGTTTTAAGGAACAGCTTAAAAAGGGAATCCTAATGTGATTTCTTAATGAGGGGTGTGTTCCTTATCTTATCCTAGTGTCTAAACTCTTCTCCATGGCTGGACCCCCAAATGATATTCCTTTACGTGCTAAGGGGTATCTAGAGAGTGGGATAGGTTTAGTAACTACCCTAACCCTAACGCGTACCCTAACCCTAACCCCTACCCTAACCCTAACACGTACCCTAATCCTAACCCGTACCCTAAACCGAGCCCTAACCCTAACACTAACCCTAACCCTAACCCTAACCCATACCCTACGCCGTACCCGAACCCCTCCCCGAACCCGTACCCTGAGCCGTAGCCTAACCCTAACCCTAAGCCTAACCCTAACCCTAGGCTACCCTTGACTGCTTCTGCCTCCAATAGATTTCCTAAGCACTTGTGTTTTAAGGAACAGCTTAAAAAGAGAATCCTAATGTGATTTCTTTATAATGGGTGTGTTCCTTATCTTATCCTAGTGTCTAAATTCTTCTCCATGGCTGGACCCCCAAATAATATTCCTTTACGTGCTAAGGGGTATCTAGAGAGTGGGATAGGTTTAATAACAACCCTAACCCTAACGCATACCCTAACCCTAACCCCTACCCTAACCCTAACACATACCCTAATCTGAACCCATACCCTAAACCGAGCCCTAACCCTAACACTAACCCTAACCCTAACCCTAACCCATACCCTACGCCGTACCCGAACCCCTCCCCGAACCTGTACCCTGAGCCGTACCCTAAGCCTAACCCTAAGCCTAACCCTAACCCTAGGCTCCCCTTGACTGCTTCTGCCTCCAATAGATTTCCTAAGCACTAGTGTTTGAAGGAACAGCTTAAAACGAGAATCCTAATGTGATTTCTTTATAATGGGTGTGTTCCTTATATTATCCTAGTGTCTAAACTCTTCTCCATGGCTGGACCCCCAAATAATATTCCTTTACGTCCTAAGGGGTATCTAGAGAGTGGGATAGGTTTAATAACTACACTAACCCTAATGCGTACTCTAACCCTAACCCCTACCCTAACCCTAACACGTACCCTAATCCTAACCCGTACCCTAAACCGAGCCCTAACCCTAACACTAACCCTAACCCTAACCCTAACCCATACCCTACGCCATACCCGAACCCCTCCCCGAACCCGTACCCTAAGCCGTACCCTAACCCTAACCCTAAGCCTAACCCTAACCCTAGGCTACCCTTGACTGCTTCTGCCTCCAATAGATTTCCTAAGCACTACTGTTTTAAGGAACAGCTTAAAAAGAGAATCCTAATGTGATTTCTTTATGAGGGGTGTGTTCCTTATCTTATCCTAGTGTCTAAACTCTTCTGCATGGCTGGACCCCCAAATAATATTCCTTTAAGTGCTAAGGGGTATCTAGAGAGTGGGATAGGTTTAATAACTCCCCTAACCCTAATGCGTACCCTAACCCTAAACCCTACCCTAACCCTAACACGTACCCTAATCCTAACCCGTACCCTAAATCGAGCCCTAACCCTAACACTAACCCTAACCCTAACCCCTACCCTAACCCTAACACATACCCTAATCTTAACCCATACCCTAAACCGAGCCCTAACCCTAACACTAACCCTAACCCTAACCCTAACCCATACCCTACGCTGTACCCGAACCCCTCCCCGAACCCGTACCCTAAGCCGTACCCTAAGCCTAACCCTAAGCCTAACCCTAACCCTAGGCTACCCTTGACTGCTTCTGCCTCCAATAGATTTCCTAAGCACTAGTGTTTTAAGGAACAGCTTAAAAAGAGAATCCTAATGTGATTTCTTTATAATGGGTGTGTTCCTTATCTTATCCTAATGTGTAAACTCTTCTCCATGGCTGGACCCCCAAATAATATTCCTTTACGTGCTAAGGGGTATCTAGAGAGTGGGATAGGTTTAATAACTACCCTAACCCTAACGCATACCCTAACCCTAACCCCTACCCTAACCCTAACACATACCCTTATCTGAACCCATACCCTAAACCGAGCCCTAACCCTAACCCTAACCCTAACCCTAACCCTAACCCTAACCCCTACCCTAACCCTAACACATACCCTTATCTTAACCCATAACCTAAACCGAGCCCTAACCCTAACACTAACCCTAACCCTAACCCTAACCCATACCCTACGCCGTACCCGAACCCCTCCCCGAACCCGTACCCTAAGCCGTACCCTAAGCCTAACCCTAAGCCTAACCCTAACCCTAGGCTACCCTTGACTGCTTCTGCCTCCAATAGATTTCCTAAGCACTAGTGTTTGAAGGAACAGCTTAAAAAGAGAATCCTAATGTGATTTCTTTATAATGGGTGTGTTCCTTATCTTATTCTAGTGTCTAAACTCTTCTCCATGGCTGGACCCCCAAATAATATTCCTTTACGTGCTAAGGTGTATCTAGAGAGTGGGATAGGTTTAATAACTACCCTAACCCTAACGCATACCCTAACCCTAACCCCTACCCTAACCCTAACACATACCCTTATCTTAACCCATAACCTAAACCGAGCCCTAACCCTAACACTAACCCTAACCCTAACCCTAACCCATACCCTACGCCGTACCCGAACCCCTCCCCGAACCCGTACCCTAAGCCGTACCCTAAGCCTAACCCTAAGCCTAACCCTAACCCTAGGCTACCCTTGACTGCTTCTGCCTCCAATAGATTTCCTAAGCACTAGTGTTTGAAGGAACAGCTTAAAACGAGAATCCTAATGTGATTTCTTTATAATGGGTGTGTTCCTTATATTATCCTAGTGTCTAAACTCTTCTCCATGGCTGGACCCCCAAATAATATTCCTTTACGTGCTAAGGGGTATCTAGAGAGTGGGATAGGTTTAATAACTACACTAACCCTAATGCGTACTCTAACCCTAACCCCTACCCTAACCCTAACACGTACCCTAATCCTAACCCGTACCCTAAACTGAGCCCTAACCCTAACACTAACCCTAACCCTAAGCCTAACCCAAACCCTACGCCGTACCCGAACCCCTCCCCGAACCCGTACCCTAAGCCGTACCCTAACCCTAACCCTAAGCCTAACCCTAACCCTAGGCTACCCTTGACTGCTTCTGCCTCCAATAGATTTCCTAAGCACTAGTGTTTTAAGGAACAGCTCAAAAAGAGAATCCTAATGTGATTTCTTTATAATGGGTGTGTTCCTTATCTTATCCTAGTGTCTAAACTCTTCTCCATGGCTGGACCCCCAAATAATATTCCTTTACGTGCTAAGGGGTATCTAGAGAGTGGGATAGGTTTAATAACTACCCTAACCCTAACGCATACCCTAACCCTAACCCCTACCCTAACCCTAACACATACCCTAATCTGAACCCATACCCTAAACCGAGCCCTAACCCTAACACTAACCCTAACCCTAACCCTAACCCATACCCTACGCCGTACCCGAACCCCTCCCCGAACCCGTACCCTGAGCCGTACCCTAACCCTAACCCTAAGCCTAACCCTAACCCTAGGCTACCCTTGACTGCTTCTGCCTCCAATAGATTTCCTAAGCACTAGTGTTTTAAGGAACAGCTTAAAAAGGGAATCCTAATGTGATTTCTTAATGAGGGGTGTGTTCCTTATCTTATCCTAGTGTCTAAACTCTTCTCCATGGCTGGACCCCCAAATGATATTCCTTTACGTGCTAAGGGGTATCTAGAGAGTGGGATAGGTTTAGTAACTACCCTAACCCTAACGCGTACCCTAACCCTAACCCCTACCCTAACCCTAACACGTACCCTAATCCTAACCCGTACCCTAAACCGAGCCCTAACCCTAACACTAACCCTAACCCTAACCCTAACCCATACCCTACGCCGTACCCGAACCCCTCCCCGAACCCGTACCCTGAGCCGTAGCCTAACCCTAACCCTAAGCCTAACCCTAACCCTAGGCTACCCTTGACTGCTTCTGCCTCCAATAGATTTCCTAAGCACTTGTGTTTTAAGGAACAGCTTAAAAAGAGAATCCTAATGTGATTTCTTTATAATGGGTGTGTTCCTTATCTTATCCTAGTGTCTAAATTCTTCTCCATGGCTGGACCCCCAAATAATATTCCTTTACGTGCTAAGGGGTATCTAGAGAGTGGGATAGGTTTAATAACAACCCTAACCCTAACGCATACCCTAACCCTAACCCCTACCCTAACCCTAACACATACCCTAATCTGAACCCATACCCTAAACCGAGCCCTAACCCTAACACTAACCCTAACCCTAACCCTAACCCATACCCTACGCCGTACCCGAACCCCTCCCCGAACCTGTACCCTGAGCCGTACCCTAAGCCTAACCCTAAGCCTAACCCTAACCCTAGGCTCCCCTTGACTGCTTCTGCCTCCAATAGATTTCCTAAGCACTAGTGTTTGAAGGAACAGCTTAAAACGAGAATCCTAATGTGATTTCTTTATAATGGGTGTGTTCCTTATATTATCCTAGTGTCTAAACTCTTCTCCATGGCTGGACCCCCAAATAATATTCCTTTACGTCCTAAGGGGTATCTAGAGAGTGGGATAGGTTTAATAACTACACTAACCCTAATGCGTACTCTAACCCTAACCCCTACCCTAACCCTAACACGTACCCTAATCCTAACCCGTACCCTAAACCGAGCCCTAACCCTAACACTAACCCTAACCCTAACCCTAACCCATACCCTACGCCATACCCGAACCCCTCCCCGAACCCGTACCCTAAGCCGTACCCTAACCCTAACCCTAAGCCTAACCCTAACCCTAGGCTACCCTTGACTGCTTCTGCCTCCAATAGATTTCCTAAGCACTACTGTTTTAAGGAACAGCTTAAAAAGAGAATCCTAATGTGATTTCTTTATGAGGGGTGTGTTCCTTATCTTATCCTAGTGTCTAAACTCTTCTGCATGGCTGGACCCCCAAATAATATTCCTTTAAGTGCTAAGGGGTATCTAGAGAGTGGGATAGGTTTAATAACTCCCCTAACCCTAATGCGTACCCTAACCCTAAACCCTACCCTAACCCTAACACGTACCCTAATCCTAACCCGTACCCTAAATCGAGCCCTAACCCTAACACTAACCCTAACCCTAACCCCTACCCTAACCCTAACACATACCCTAATCTTAACCCATACCCTAAACCGAGCCCTAACCCTAACACTAACCCTAACCCTAACCCTAACCCATACCCTACGCTGTACCCGAACCCCTCCCCGAACCCGTACCCTAAGCCGTACCCTAAGCCTAACCCTAAGCCTAACCCTAACCCTAGGCTACCCTTGACTGCTTCTGCCTCCAATAGATTTCCTAAGCACTAGTGTTTTAAGGAACAGCTTAAAAAGAGAATCCTAATGTGATTTCTTTATAATGGGTGTGTTCCTTATCTTATCCTAATGTGTAAACTCTTCTCCATGGCTGGACCCCCAAATAATATTCCTTTACGTGCTAAGGGGTATCTAGAGAGTGGGATAGGTTTAATAACTACCCTAACCCTAACGCATACCCTAACCCTAACCCCTACCCTAACCCTAACACATACCCTTATCTGAACCCATACCCTAAACCGAGCCCTAACCCTAACCCTAACCCTAACCCTAACCCTAACCCTAACCCCTACCCTAACCCTAACACATACCCTTATCTTAACCCATAACCTAAACCGAGCCCTAACCCTAACACTAACCCTAACCCTAACCCTAACCCATACCCTACGCCGTACCCGAACCCCTCCCCGAACCCGTACCCTAAGCCGTACCCTAAGCCTAACCCTAAGCCTAACCCTAACCCTAGGCTACCCTTGACTGCTTCTGCCTCCAATAGATTTCCTAAGCACTAGTGTTTGAAGGAACAGCTTAAAAAGAGAATCCTAATGTGATTTCTTTATAATGGGTGTGTTCCTTATCTTATTCTAGTGTCTAAACTCTTCTCCATGGCTGGACCCCCAAATAATATTCCTTTACGTGCTAAGGTGTATCTAGAGAGTGGGATAGGTTTAATAACTACCCTAACCCTAACGCATACCCTAACCCTAACCCCTACCCTAACCCTAACACATACCCTTATCTTAACCCATAACCTAAACCGAGCCCTAACCCTAACACTAACCCTAACCCTAACCCTAACCCATACCCTACGCCGTACCCGAACCCCTCCCCGAACCCGTACCCTAAGCCGTACCCTAAGCCTAACCCTAAGCCTAACCCTAACCCTAGGCTACCCTTGACTGCTTCTGCCTCCAATAGATTTCCTAAGCACTAGTGTTTGAAGGAACAGCTTAAAACGAGAATCCTAATGTGATTTCTTTATAATGGGTGTGTTCCTTATATTATCCTAGTGTCTAAACTCTTCTCCATGGCTGGACCCCCAAATAATATTCCTTTACGTGCTAAGGGGTATCTAGAGAGTGGGATAGGTTTAATAACTACACTAACCCTAATGCGTACTCTAACCCTAACCCCTACCCTAACCCTAAC
Source organism: Balaenoptera ricei (assembly GCF_028023285.1). Taxonomy (NCBI): domain Eukaryota; kingdom Metazoa; phylum Chordata; class Mammalia; order Artiodactyla; family Balaenopteridae; genus Balaenoptera; species Balaenoptera ricei. Next base: position 115,075 of record NW_026777692.1, read on the forward strand.
ACGTACCCTAATCCTAACCCGTACCCTAAACTGAGCCCTAACCCTAACACTAACCCTAACCCTAAGCCTAACCCAAACCCTACGCCGTACCCGAACCCCTCCCCGAACCCGTACCCTAAGCCGTACCCTAACCCTAACCCTAAGCCTAACCCTAACCCTAGGCTACCCTTGACTGCTTCTGCCTCCAATAGATTTCCTAAGCACTAGTGTTTTAAGGAACAGCTCAAAAAGAGAATCCTAATGTGATTTCTTTATAATGGGTGTGTTCCTTATCTTATCCTAGTGTCTAAACTCTTCTCCATGGCTGGACCCCCAAATAATATTCCTTTACGTGCTAAGGGGTATCTAGAGAGTGGGATAGGTTTAATAACTACCCTAACCCTAACGCATACCCTAACCCTAACCCCTACCCTAACCCTAACACATACCCTAATCTGAACCCATACCCTAAACCGAGCCCTAACCCTAACACTAACCCTAACCCTAACCCTAACCCATACCCTACGCCGTACCCGAACCCCTCCCCGAACCCGTACCCTGAGCCGTACCCTAACCCTAACCCTAAGCCTAACCCTAACCCTAGGCTACCCTTGACTGCTTCTGCCTCCAATAGATTTCCTAAGCACTAGTGTTTTAAGGAACAGCTTAAAAAGGGAATCCTAATGTGATTTCTTAATGAGGGGTGTGTTCCTTATCTTATCCTAGTGTCTAAACTCTTCTCCATGGCTGGACCCCCAAATGATATTCCTTTACGTGCTAAGGGGTATCTAGAGAGTGGGATAGGTTTAGTAACTACCCTAACCCTAACGCGTACCCTAACCCTAACCCCTACCCTAACCCTAACACGTACCCTAATCCTAACCCGTACCCTAAACCGAGCCCTAACCCTAACACTAACCCTAACCCTAACCCTAACCCATACCCTACGCCGTACCCGAACCCCTCCCCGAACCCGTACCCTGAGCCGTAGCCTAACCCTAACCCTAAGCCTAACCCTAACCCTAGGCTACCCTTGACTGCTTCTGCCTCCAATAGATTTCCTAAGCACTTGTGTTTTAAGGAACAGCTTAAAAAGTGAATCCTAATGTGATTTCTTTATAATGGGTGTGTTCCTTATCTTATCCTAGTGTCTAAATTCTTCTCCATGGCTGGACCCCCAAATAATATTCCTTTACGTGCTAAGGGGTATCTAGAGAGTGGGATAGGTTTAATAACAACCCTAACCCTAACGCATACCCTAACCCTAACCCCTACCCTAACCCTAACACATACCCTAATCTGAACCCATACCCTAAACCGAGCCCTAACCCTAACACTAACCCTAACCCTAACCCTAACCCATACCCTACGCCGTACCCGAACCCCTCCCCGAACCTGTACCCTGAGCCGTACCCTAAGCCTAACCCTAAGCCTAACCCTAACCCTAGGCTCCCCTTGACTGCTTCTGCCTCCAATAGATTTCCTAAGCACTAGTGTTTGAAGGAACAGCTTAAAACGAGAATCCTAATGTGATTTCTTTATAATGGGTGTGTTCCTTATATTATCCTAGTGTCTAAACTCTTCTCCATGGCTGGACCCCCAAATAATATTCCTTTACGTCCTAAGGGGTATCTAGAGAGTGGGATAGGTTTAATAACTACACTAACCCTAATGCGTACTCTAACCCTAACCCCTACCCTAACCCTAACACGTACCCTAATCCTAACCCGTACCCTAAACCGAGCCCTAACCCTAACACTAACCCTAACCCTAACCCTAACCCATACCCTACGCCATACCCGAACCCCTCCCCGAACCCGTACCCTAAGCCGTACCCTAACCCTAACCCTAAGCCTAACCCTAACCCTAGGCTACCCTTGACTGCTTCTGCCTCCAATAGATTTCCTAAGCACTACTGTTTTAAGGAACAGCTTAAAAAGAGAATCCTAATGTGATTTCTTTATGAGGGGTGTGTTCCTTATCTTATCCTAGTGTCTAAACTCTTCTGCATGGCTGGACCCCCAAATAATATTCCTTTAAGTGCTAAGGGGTATCTAGAGAGTGGGATAGGTTTAATAACTCCCCTAACCCTAATGCGTACCCTAACCCTAAACCCTACCCTAACCCTAACACGTACCCTAATCCTAACCCGTACCCTAAATCGAGCCCTAACCCTAACACTAACCCTAACCCTAACCCCTACCCTAACCCTAACACATACCCTAATCTTAACCCATACCCTAAACCGAGCCCTAACCCTAACACTAACCCTAACCCTAACCCTAACCCATACCCTACGCTGTACCCGAACCCCTCCCCGAACCCGTACCCTAAGCCGTACCCTAAGCCTAACCCTAAGCCTAACCCTAACCCTAGGCTACCCTTGACTGCTTCTGCCTCCAATAGATTTCCTAAGCACTAGTGTTTTAAGGAACAGCTTAAAAAGAGAATCCTAATGTGATTTCTTTATAATGGGTGTGTTCCTTATCTTATCCTAATGTGTAAACTCTTCTCCATGGCTGGACCCCCAAATAATATTCCTTTACGTGCTAAGGGGTATCTAGAGAGTGGGATAGGTTTAATAACTACCCTAACCCTAACGCATACCCTAACCCTAACCCCTACCCTAACCCTAACACATACCCTTATCTGAACCCATACCCTAAACCGAGCCCTAACCCTAACCCTAACCCTAACCCTAACCCTAACCCTAACCCCTACCCTAACCCTAACACATACCCTTATCTTAACCCATAACCTAAACCGAGCCCTAACCCTAACACTAACCCTAACCCTAACCCTAACCCATACCCTACGCCGTACCCGAACCCCTCCCCGAACCCGTACCCTAAGCCGTACCCTAAGCCTAACCCTAAGCCTAACCCTAACCCTAGGCTACCCTTGACTGCTTCTGCCTCCAATAGATTTCCTAAGCACTAGTGTTTGAAGGAACAGCTTAAAAAGAGAATCCTAATGTGATTTCTTTATAATGGGTGTGTTCCTTATCTTATTCTAGTGTCTAAACTCTTCTCCATGGCTGGACCCCCAAATAATATTCCTTTACGTGCTAAGGTGTATCTAGAGAGTGGGATAGGTTTAATAACTACCCTAACCCTAACGCATACCCTAACCCTAACCCCTACCCTAACCCTAACACATACCCTTATCTTAACCCATAACCTAAACCGAGCCCTAACCCTAACACTAACCCTAACCCTAACCCTAACCCATACCCTACGCCGTACCCGAACCCCTCCCCGAACCCGTACCCTAAGCCGTACCCTAAGCCTAACCCTAAGCCTAACCCTAACCCTAGGCTACCCTTGACTGCTTCTGCCTCCAATAGATTTCCTAAGCACTAGTGTTTGAAGGAACAGCTTAAAACGAGAATCCTAATGTGATTTCTTTATAATGGGTGTGTTCCTTATATTATCCTAGTGTCTAAACTCTTCTCCATGGCTGGACCCCCAAATAATATTCCTTTACGTGCTAAGGGGTATCTAGAGAGTGGGATAGGTTTAATAACTACACTAACCCTAATGCGTACTCTAACCCTAACCCCTACCCTAACCCTAACACGTACCCTAATCCTAACCCGTACCCTAAACTGAGCCCTAACCCTAACACTAACCCTAACCCTAAGCCTAACCCAAACCCTACGCCGTACCCGAACCCCTCCCCGAACCCGTACCCTAAGCCGTACCCTAACCCTAACCCTAAGCCTAACCCTAACCCTAGGCTACCCTTGACTGCTTCTGCCTCCAATAGATTTCCTAAGCACTAGTGTTTTAAGGAACAGCTCAAAAAGAGAATCCTAATGTGATTTCTTTATAATGGGTGTGTTCCTTATCTTATCCTAGTGTCTAAACTCTTCTCCATGGCTGGACCCCCAAATAATATTCCTTTACGTGCTAAGGGGTATCTAGAGAGTGGGATAGGTTTAATAACTACCCTAACCCTAACGCATACCCTAACCCTAACCCCTACCCTAACCCTAACACATACCCTAATCTGAACCCATACCCTAAACCGAGCCCTAACCCTAACACTAACCCTAACCCTAACCCTAACCCATACCCTACGCCGTACCCGAACCCCTCCCCGAACCCGTACCCTGAGCCGTACCCTAACCCTAACCCTAAGCCTAACCCTAACCCTAGGCTACCCTTGACTGCTTCTGCCTCCAATAGATTTCCTAAGCACTAGTGTTTTAAGGAACAGCTTAAAAAGGGAATCCTAATGTGATTTCTTAATGAGGGGTGTGTTCCTTATCTTATCCTAGTGTCTAAACTCTTCTCCATGGCTGGACCCCCAAATGATATTCCTTTACGTGCTAAGGGGTATCTAGAGAGTGGGATAGGTTTAGTAACTACCCTAACCCTAACGCGTACCCTAACCCTAACCCCTACCCTAACCCTAACACGTACCCTAATCCTAACCCGTACCCTAAACCGAGCCCTAACCCTAACACTAACCCTAACCCTAACCCTAACCCATACCCTACGCCGTACCCGAACCCCTCCCCGAACCCGTACCCTGAGCCGTAGCCTAACCCTAACCCTAAGCCTAACCCTAACCCTAGGCTACCCTTGACTGCTTCTGCCTCCAATAGATTTCCTAAGCACTTGTGTTTTAAGGAACAGCTTAAAAAGAGAATCCTAATGTGATTTCTTTATAATGGGTGTGTTCCTTATCTTATCCTAGTGTCTAAATTCTTCTCCATGGCTGGACCCCCAAATAATATTCCTTTACGTGCTAAGGGGTATCTAGAGAGTGGGATAGGTTTAATAACAACCCTAACCCTAACGCATACCCTAACCCTAACCCCTACCCTAACCCTAACACATACCCTAATCTGAACCCATACCCTAAACCGAGCCCTAACCCTAACACTAACCCTAACCCTAACCCTAACCCATACCCTACGCCGTACCCGAACCCCTCCCCGAACCTGTACCCTGAGCCGTACCCTAAGCCTAACCCTAAGCCTAACCCTAACCCTAGGCTCCCCTTGACTGCTTCTGCCTCCAATAGATTTCCTAAGCACTAGTGTTTGAAGGAACAGCTTAAAACGAGAATCCTAATGTGATTTCTTTATAATGGGTGTGTTCCTTATATTATCCTAGTGTCTAAACTCTTCTCCATGGCTGGACCCCCAAATAATATTCCTTTACGTCCTAAGGGGTATCTAGAGAGTGGGATAGGTTTAATAACTACACTAACCCTAATGCGTACTCTAACCCTAACCCCTACCCTAACCCTAACACGTACCCTAATCCTAACCCGTACCCTAAACCGAGCCCTAACCCTAACACTAACCCTAACCCTAACCCTAACCCATACCCTACGCCATACCCGAACCCCTCCCCGAACCCGTACCCTAAGCCGTACCCTAACCCTAACCCTAAGCCTAACCCTAACCCTAGGCTACCCTTGACTGCTTCTGCCTCCAATAGATTTCCTAAGCACTACTGTTTTAAGGAACAGCTTAAAAAGAGAATCCTAATGTGATTTCTTTATGAGGGGTGTGTTCCTTATCTTATCCTAGTGTCTAAACTCTTCTGCATGGCTGGACCCCCAAATAATATTCCTTTAAGTGCTAAGGGGTATCTAGAGAGTGGGATAGGTTTAATAACTCCCCTAACCCTAATGCGTACCCTAACCCTAAACCCTACCCTAACCCTAACACGTACCCTAATCCTAACCCGTACCCTAAATCGAGCCCTAACCCTAACACTAACCCTAACCCTAACCCCTACCCTAACCCTAACACATACCCTAATCTTAACCCATACCCTAAACCGAGCCCTAACCCTAACACTAACCCTAACCCTAACCCTAACCCATACCCTACGCTGTACCCGAACCCCTCCCCGAACCCGTACCCTAAGCCGTACCCTAAGCCTAACCCTAAGCCTAACCCTAACCCTAGGCTACCCTTGACTGCTTCTGCCTCCAATAGATTTCCTAAGCACTAGTGTTTTAAGGAACAGCTTAAAAAGAGAATCCTAATGTGATTTCTTTATAATGGGTGTGTTCCTTATCTTATCCTAATGTGTAAACTCTTCTCCATGGCTGGACCCCCAAATAATATTCCTTTACGTGCTAAGGGGTATCTAGAGAGTGGGATAGGTTTAATAACTACCCTAACCCTAACGCATACCCTAACCCTAACCCCTACCCTAACCCTAACACATACCCTTATCTGAACCCATACCCTAAACCGAGCCCTAACCCTAACCCTAACCCTAACCCTAACCCTAACCCTAACCCCTACCCTAACCCTAACACATACCCTTATCTTAACCCATAACCTAAACCGAGCCCTAACCCTAACACTAACCCTAACCCTAACCCTAACCCATACCCTACGCCGTACCCGAACCCCTCCCCGAACCCGTACCCTAAGCCGTACCCTAAGCCTAACCCTAAGCCTAACCCTAACCCTAGGCTACCCTTGACTGCTTCTGCCTCCAATAGATTTCCTAAGCACTAGTGTTTGAAGGAACAGCTTAAAACGAGAATCCTAATGTGATTTCTTTATAATGGGTGTGTTCCTTATATTATCCTAGTGTCTAAACTCTTCTCCATGGCTGGACCCCCAAATAATATTCCTTTACGTGCTAAGGGGTATCTAGAGAGTGGGATAGGTTTAATAACTACACTAACCCTAATGCGTACTCTAACCCTAACCCCTACCGTAACCCTAACACGTACCCTAATCCTAACCCGTACCCTAAACTGAGCCCTAACCCTAACACTAACCCTAACCCTAAGCCTAACCCAAACCCTACGCCGTACCCGATCCCCTCCCCGAACCCGTACCCTAAGCCGTACCCTAACCCTAACCCTAAGCCTAACCCTAACCCTAGGCTACCCTTGACTGCTTCTGCCTCCAATAGATTTCCTAAGCACTAGTGTTTTAAGGAACAGCTCAAAAAGAGAATCCTAATGTGATTTCTTTATAATGGGTGTGTTCCTTATCTTATCCTAGTGTCTAAACTCTTCTCCATGGCTGGACCCCCAAATAATATTCCTTTACGTGCTAAGGGGTATCTAGAGAGTGGGATAGGTTTAATAACTACCCTAACCCTAATGCGTACCCTAAACCTAACCCCTACCCTAACCCTAACACGTACCCTAATCCTAACCCGTACCCTAAACCGAGCCCTAACCCTAACACTAACCCTAACCCTAACCCTAACCCATACACTACGCCGTACACAAACCCGTCCCCAAACCCGTACCCTAAGCCGTACCCTAACCTTACCCTAACCCTAGGCTACCCTTGACTGCTTCAGCCTCCAATAGATTTCCTAAGCAATAGTGTTTTAAGGAACAGCTTAAAAAGAGAATCCTAATGTGATTTCTTTATAATGGGTGTGTTCCTTATCTTATCCTAGTGTCTAAAATCTTCTCCACGGCTGGACCTCCAAATAATATTCCTTTACGTGCTAAGGGGTATCTAGAGAGTGGGATAGGTTTAATAACTACCCTAACCCTAACGCGTACCCTAACCCTAACCCCTACCCTAACCCCTACCCTAACCCTAACACGTACCCTAATCCTAACCCGTACCCTAAACCGAGCCCTAACCCTAACACTAAACCTAACCCTAACCCTAACCCATACCCTACGCCGTACCCGAACCCCTCCCCGAACCCGTAACCTAAGCCGTACCGTAACGCTAACCCTAAGCCTAACCCTAACCCTAGGCTACCCTTGACTGCTTCTGCCTCCAATAGATTTCCTAAGCACTAGTGTTTTAAGGAACGGCTTAAAAAGAGAATCCTAATGTGATTTCTTTATGAGGGGTGTGTTCCTTATCTTATCCTAGTGTCTAATCTCTTCTGCATGGCTGGACCCACAAATAATATTCCTTTACATGCTAAGGGGTATCTAGAGAGTGGGATAGGTTTAATAACTCCCCTAACCCTAATGCGTACCCTAACCCTAAACCCTACCCTAACCCTAACACGTACCCTAATCCTAACCCGTACCCTAAACCGAGCCCTAACCCTAACACTAACCCTAACCCTAACCCCTACCCTAACCCTAACACATAACCTAATCTTAACCCATACCCTAAACCGAGCCCTAACCCTAACACTAACCCTAACCCTAACCCTAACCCATACCCTACGCTGTACCCGAACCCCTCCCCGAACCCGTACCCTAAGCCGTACCCTAAGCCTAACCCTAAGCCTAACCCTAACCCTAGGCTACCCTTGACTGCTTCTGCCTCCAATAGATTTCCTAAGCACTAGTGTTTTAAGGAACAGCTTAAAAAGAGAATCCTAATGTGATTTCTTTATAATGGGTGTGTTCCTTATCTTATCCTTGTGTCTAAACTCTTCTCCATGGCTGGACCCCCAAATAATATTCCTTTACGTGCTAAGGGGTATCTAGAGAGTGGGATAGGTTTAATAACTACCCTAACCCTAACGCGTACCCTAACCCTAACCCCTACCCTAACCCTAACGCGTACCCTAACCCTAACCCCTACCCTAACCCTAACACATACCCTAATCTGAACCCATACCCTAAACCGAGCCCTAACCCTAACACTAACCCTAACCCTAACCCTAACCCATACCCTACGCCGTACCCGAACCCCTCCCCGAACCCGTACCCTGAGCCGTACCCTAACCCTAACCCTAAGCCTAACCCTAACCCTAGGCTACCCTTGACTGCTTCTGCCTCCAATAGATTTCCTAAGCACTAGTGTTTTAAGGAACAGCTTAAAAAGGGAATCCTAATGTGATTTCTTAATGAGGGGTGTGTTCCTTATCTTATCCTAGTGTCTAAACTCTTCTCCATGGCTGGACCCCCAAATGATATTCCTTTACGTGCTAAGGGGTATCTAGAGAGTGGGATAGGTTTAGTAACTACCCTAACCCTAACGCGTACCCTAACCCTAACCCATACCCTAACCCTAACACGTACCCTAATCCTAACCCGTACCCTAAACCGAGCCCTAACCCTAACACTAACCCTAACCCTAACCCTAAACCATATACTACGCCGAACACAAACCCCTCCCCAAACCCGTACCCTAAGCCGAACCCTAAGCCTCACCCTAACCCTAGGCTACCCTTGACTGCTTCTGCCTCCAATAGAGTTCCTAAGCACTAGTGTTTTAAGGAACAGCTTAAAAAGAGAATCCTAATGTGATTTCTTTATAATGGGTGTGTTCCTTATCTTATCCTAGTGTCTAAACTCTTCTCCATGGCTGGACCCCCAAATAATATTCCTTTACGTGCTAAGGGGTATCTAGAGAGTGGGATAGGTTTAATAACTACCCTAACCCTAACGCATACCCTAACCCTAACCCCTACCCTAACCCTAACACATACCCTAATCTGAACCCATACCCTAAACCGAGCCCTAACCCTAACACTAACCCTAACCCTAACCCTAACCCATACCCTACGCCGTACCCGAACCCCTCCCTGAACCCGTACCCCAAGCCGTACCCTAAGCCTAACCCTAACCGTAGGCTACCCTTGACTGCTTCTGCCTCCAATAGATTTCCTAAGCACTAGTGTTTGAAGGAACAGCTTAAAACGAGAATCCTAATGTGATTTCTTTATAATGGGTGTGTTCCTTATATTATCCTAGTGTCTAAACTCTTCTCCATGGCTGGACCCCCAAATAATATTCCTTTACGTCCTAAGGGGTATCTAGAGAGTGGGATAGGTTTAATAACTACACTAACCCTAATGCGTACTCTAACCCTAACCCCTACACTAACCCTAACACGTACCCTAATCCTAACCCGTACCCTAAACCGAGCCCTAACCCTAACACTAACCCTAACCCTAACCCTAACCCATACCCTACGCCATACCCGAACCCCTCCCCGAACCCGTACCCTAAGCCGTACCCTAACCCTAACCCTAAGCCTAACCCTAACCCTAGGCTACCCTTGACTGCTTCTGCCTCCAATAGATTTCCTAAGCACTAGTGTTTTAAGGAACAGCTTAAAAAGAGAATCCTAATGTGATTTCTTTATGAGGGGTGTGTTCCTTATCTTATCCTAGTGTCTAAACTCTTCTGCATGGCTGGACCCCCAAATAATATTCCTTTACGTGCTAAGGGGTATCTAGAGAGTGGGATAGTTTTAATAACTCCCCTAACCCTAATGCGTACCCTAACCCTAAACCCTACCCTAACCATAACACGTACCCTAATCCTAACCCGTACCCTAAACCGAGCCCTAACCCTAACACTAACCCTAACCCTAACCCCTACCCTAACCCTAACACATACCCTAATCTTAACCCATACCCTAAACCGAGCCCTAACCCTAACACTAACCCTAACCCTAACCCTAACCCATACCCTACGCTGTACCCGAACCCCTCCCCGAACCCGTACCCTAAGCCGTACCCTAAGCCTAACCCTAAGCCTAACCCTAACCCTAGGCTACCCTTGACTGCTTCTGCCTCCAATAGATTTCCTAAGCACTAGTGTTTTAAGGAACAGCTTAAAAAGGGAATCCTAATGTGATTTCTTTATAATGGGTGTGTTCCTTATCTTATCCTTGTGTCTAAACTCTTCTCCATGGCTGGACCCCCAAATAATATTCCTTTACGTGCTAAGGGGTATCTAGAGAGTGGGATAGGTTTAATAACTACCCTAACCCTAACGCGTACCCTAACCCTAACCCCTACCCTAACCCTAACACGTACCCTAATCCTAACCCGTACCCTAAACCGAGTCCGAACCCTAACACTAACCCTAACCCTAACCGTAACCCATACCCTACGCCGTACCCGAACCCCTCCCCGAACCCGTACCCTGAGCCATAGCCTAACCCTAACCCTAAGCTTAACCCTAACCCTAGGCTACCCTTGACTGCTTCTGCCTCCAATAGATTTCCTAAGCACTAGTGTTTTAAGGAACAGCTTAAAAAGAGAATCCTAATGTGATTTCTTTATGAGGGGTGTGTTCCTTATCTTATCCTAGTGTCTAAACTCTTCTGCATGGCTGGACCCCCAAATAATATTCCTTTACGTGCTAAGGGGTATCTAGAGAGTGGGATAGGTTTAATAACTCCCCTAACCCTAATGCGTACCCTAACCCTAAACCCTACCCTAACCCTAACACGTACCCTAATCCTAACCCGTACCCTAAACCGAGCCCTAACCCTAACACTAACCCTAACCCTAACCCCTACCCTAACCCTAACACATACCCTAATCTTAACCCATACCCTAAACCGAGCCCTAACCCTAACACTAACCCTAACCCTAACCCTAACCCATACCCTACGCTGTACCCGAACCCCTCCGCGAACCCGTACCCTAAGCCGTACACTAAGCCTAACCCTAAGCCTAACCCTAACCCTAGGCTACCCTTGACTGCTTCTGCCTCCAATAGATTTCCTAAGCACTAGTGTTTTAAGGAACAGCTTAAAAACAGAATCCTAATGTGATTTCTTTATAATGGGTGTGTTTCTTATCTTATCCTTGTGTCTAAACTCTTCTCCATGGCTGGACCCCCAAATAATATTCCTTTACGTGCTAAGGGGTATCTAGAGAGTGGGATAGGTTTAATAACTACCCTAACCCTAACGCGTACCCTAACCCTAACCCCTACCCTAACCCTAACACGTACCCTAATCCTAACCCGTACCCTAAACCGAGCCCGAACCCTAACACTAACCCTAACCCTAACCCTAACCCATACCCTACGCCGTACCCGAACCCCTCCCCGAACCCGTACCCTGAGCCGTACCCTAACCCTAACCCTAAGCCTAACCCTAACCCTTGGCCACCCTTGACTGCTTCTGCCTCCAATAGATTTCCTAAGCACTAGTGTTTTAAGGAACAGCTTAAAAAGAGAATCCTAATGTGATTTCTTTATAATGGGTGTGTTCCTTATCTTATCCTAGTGTGTAAACTCTTCTCCATGGCTGGACCCCCAAATAATATTCCTTTACGTGCTAAGGGGTATCTAGAGAGTGGGATAGGTTTAATAACTACCCTAACCCTAACGCATACCCTAACCCTAACCCCTACCCTAACCCTAACACATACCCTAATCTGAACGCATACCCTAAACCGAGCCCTAACCCTAACACTAACCCTAACCCTAACCCTAACCCATACCCTACGCCGTACCCGAACCCCTCCCCGAACCCGTAACATAAGCCGTACCGTAACCCTAACCCTAAGCCTAAACCTAACACTAGGCTACCCTTGACTGCTTCTGCCTCCAATAGATTTCCTAAGCACTAGTGTTTTAAGGAACAGCTTAAAAAGAGAATCCTAATGTGATTTCTTTATAATGGGTGTGTTCCTTATCTTATCCTAGTGTGTAAACTCTTCTCCATGGCTGGACCCCCAAATAATATTCCTTTACGTGCTAAGGGGTATCTAGAGAGTGGGATAGGTTTAATAACTACCCTAACCCTAACGCATACCCTAACCCTAACCCCTACCCTAACCCTAACACATACCCTAATCTTAACCCATACCCTAAACCGAGCCCTAACCCTAACACTAACCCTAACCCTAACCCTAACCCATACCCTACGCCGTACCCGAACCCCTCCCCGAACCCGTACCCTAAGCCGTATCCTAAGCCTAACCCTAAGCCTAACCCTAACCCTAGGCTACCCTTGACTGCTTCTGCCTCCAATAGATTTCCTAAGCACTAGTGTTTGAAGGAACAGCTTAAAACGAGAATCCTAATGTGATTTCTTTATAATGGGTGTGTTCCTTATATTATCCTAGTGTCTAAACTCTTCTCCATGGCTGGACCCCCAAATAATATTCCTTTACGTCCTAAGGGGTATCTAGAGAGTGGGATAGGTTTAATAACTACACTAACCCTAATGCGTACTCTAACCCTAACCCCTACCCTAACCCTAACACGTACCCTAATCCTAACCCGTACCCTAAACCGAGCCCTAACCCTAACACTAACCCTAACCCTAACCCTAACCCATACCCTACGCCGTACCCGAACCCCTCCCCGAACCCGTACCCTAACCCTAACCCTAAGCCTAACCCTAACCCTAGGCTACCCTTGACTGCTTCTGCCTCCAATAGATTTCCTAAGCACTAGTGTTTTAAGGAACAGCTTAAAAAGAGAATCCTAATGTGATTTCTTTATGAGGGGTGTGTTCCTTATCTTATCCTAGTGTCTAAACTCTTCTGCATGGCTGGACCCCCAAATAATATTCCTTTACGTGCTAAGGGGTATCTAGAGAGTGGGATAGGTTTAATAACTCCCCTAACCCTAATGCGTACCCTAACCCTAAACCCTACCCTAACCCTAACACGTACCCTAATCCTAAACCGTACCCTAAACCGAGCCCTAACCCTAACACTAACCCTAACCCTAACCCCTACCCTAACCCTAACACATACCCTAATCTTAACCCATACCCTAAACCGAGCCCTAACCCTAACACTAACCCTAACCCTAACCCTAACCCATACCCTACGCTGTACCCGAACCCCTCCGCGAACCCGTACCCTAAGCCGTACCCTAAGCCTAACCCTAAGCCTAACCCTAACCCTAGGCTACCCTTGACTGCTTCTGCCTCCAATAGATTTCCTAAGCACTAGTGTTTTAAGGAACAGCTTAAAAACAGAATCCTAATGTGATTTCTTTATAATGGGTGTGTTTCTTATCTTATCCTTGTGTCTAAACTCTTCTCCATGGCTGGACCCCCAAATAATATTCCTTTACGTGCTAAGGGGTATCTAGAGAGTGGGATAGGTTTAATAACTACCCTAACCCTAACGCGTACCCTAACCCTAACCCCTACCCTAACCCTAACACGTACCCTAATCCTAACCCGTACCCTAAACCGAGCCCGAACCCTAACACTAACCCTAACCCTAACCCTAACCCATACCCTACGCCGTACCCGAACCCCTCCCCGAACCCGTACCCTGAGCCGTACCCTAACCCTAACCCTAAGCCTAACCCTAACCCTTGGCTACCCTTGACTGCTTCTGCCTCCAATAGATTTCCTAAGCACTAGTGTTTTAAGGAACAGCTTAAAAAGAGAATCCTAATGTGATTTCTTTATAATGGGTGTGTTCCTTATCTTATCCTAGTATGTAAACTCTTCTCCATGGCTGGACCCCCAAATAATATTCCTTTACGTGCTAAGGGGTATCTAGAGAGTGGGATAGGTTTAATAACTACCCTAACCCTAACGCATACCCTAACCCTAACCCCTACCCTAACCCTAACACATACCCTAATCTGAACGCATACCCTAAACCGAGCCCTAACCCTAACACTAACCCTAACCCTAACCCTAACCCATACGCTACGCCGTACCCGAACCCCTCCCCGAACCCGTAACATAAGCCGTACCGTAACCCTAACCCTAAGCCTAACCCTAACACTAGGCTACCCTTGACTGCTTCTGCCTCCAGTAGATTTCCTAAGCACTAGTGTTTTAAGGAACGGCTTAAAAAGAGAATCCTAATGTGATTTCTTTATGAGGGGTGTGTTCCTTATCTTATCCTAGTGTCTAAACTCTTCTGCATGGCTGGACCCCCAAATAATATTCCTTTACGTGCTAAGGGGTATCTAGAGAGTGGGATAGGTTTAATAACTCCCCTAACCCTAATGCGTACCCTAACCCTAAACCCTACCCTAACCCTAATACGTACCCTAATCCTAACCCATACCCTAAACCGAGCCCTAACCCTAACACTAACCCTAACCCTAACCCCTACCCTAACCCTAACACATACCCTAATCTTAACCCATACCCTAAACCGAGCCCTAACCCTAACACTAACCCTAACCCTAAACCTAACCCATACCCTACGCTGTACCCGAACCCCTCCCCGAACCCGTACCCTAAGCCGTACCCTAAGCCTAACCCTAAGCCTAACCCTAACCCTAGGCTACCCTTGACTGCTTCTGCCTCCAATAGATTTCCTAAGCACTAGTGTTTTAAGGAACAGCTTAAAAAGAGAATCCTAATGTGATTTCTTTATAATGGGTGTGTTCCTTATCTTATCCTTGTGTCTAAACTCTTCTCCATGGCTGGACCCCCAAATAATATTCCTTTACGTGCTAAGGGGTATCTAGAGAGTGGGATAGGTTTAATAACTACCCTAACCCTAACGCGTACCCTAACCCTAACCCCTACCCTAACCCTAACACGTACCCTAATCCTAACCCGTACCCTAAACCGAGCCCGAACCCTAACACTAACCCTAACCCTAACCCTAACCCATACCCTACGCCGTACCCGAACCCCTCCCCGAACCCGTACCCTGAGCCGTACCCTAACCCTAACCCTAAGCCTAACCCTAACCCTAGGCTACCCTTGACTGCTTCTGCCTCCAATAGATTTCCTAAGCACTAGTGTTTTAAGGAACAGCTTAAAAAGAGAATCCTAATGTGATTTCTTTATAATGGGTGTGTTCCGTATCTTATCCTAGTGTCTAAACTCTTCTCCATGGCTGGACCCCCAAATGATATTCCTTTACGTGCTAAGGGGTATCTAGAGAGTGGGATAGGTTTAGTAACTACCCTAACCCTAACGCGTACCCTAACCCTAACCCATACCCTAACCCTAACACGTACCCTAATCCTAACCCGTACCCTAAACCGAGCCCTAACGCTAACACTAACCCTAACCCTAACCCTAAACCATATACTACGCCGAACACAAACCCCTCCCCAAACCCGTACCCTAAGCCTAACCCTAAGCCTCACCCTAACCCTAGGCTACCCTTGACTGCTTCTGCCTCCAATAGAGTTCCTAAGCACTAGTGTTTTAAGGAACACCTTAAAAAGAGAATCCTAATGTGATTTCTTTATAATGGGTGTGTTCCTTATCTTATCCTAGTGTCTAAACTCTTCTCCATGGCTGGACCCCCAAATAATATTCCTTTACGTGCTAAGGGGTATCTAGAGAGTGGGATAGGTTTAATAACTACACTAACCCTAATGCGTACTCTAACCCTAACCCCTACCCTAACCCTAACACGTACCCTAATCCTAACCCGTACCCTAAAGTGAGCCCTAACCCTAACACTAACCCTAACCCTAACCCTAACCCAAACCCTACGCCGTACACGAACCCCTCCCCGAACCCGTACCCTAAGCCTTACCCTAAACCTAACCCTAAGACAAACCCTAACCCTAGGCTACCCTTGACTGCTTCTGCCTCCAATAGATTTCCTAAGCACTAGTGTTTTAAGGAACAGCTCAAAAAGAGAATCCTAATGTGATTTCTTTATAATGGGTGTGTTCCTTATCTTATCCTAGTGTGTAAGCTCTTCTCCATGGCTGGACCCCCAAATAATATTCCTTTATGTGCTAAGGGGTATCTAGAGAGTGGGATAGGTTTAATAACTACCCTAACCCTAACGCGTACCCTAACCCTAACCCCTACCCTAACCCTAACACGTACCCTAATCCTAACCCGTACCCTAAACCGAGCCCTAACCCTAACACTAACCCTAACCCTAACCCTAACCCATACACTACGATGTACCCGAACCCCTCCCCGAACCCGTAACCTAAGCCATACCCTAACCCTAACCCTAAGCCTAACCCTAACCCTAGGCTACCCTTGACTGCTTCTGCCTCCAATAGATTTCCTAAGCACTAGTGTTTTAAGGAACAGCTTAAAAAGAGAATCCTAAGGTGATTTCTTTATAATGGGTGTGTTCCTTATCTTATCCTAGTGTCTAAACTCTTCTCCATGGTTGGACCCCCAAATAATATTCCTTTACGTGCTAAGGGGTATCTAGAGAGTGGGATAGGTTTAATAACTACCCTAACCCTAACGCGTACCCTAACCCTAACCCCTACCCTAACCCTAACACGTACCGTAATCCAAACCCGTACCCTAAACCGAGCCCTAACCCTAACACGAACCCTAACCCTAACCCTAACCCATACCCTACGCCGTACCCAAACCCCTCCCCGAACCCGTAACCTAAGCCGTACCCTAACCCTAACCCTAAGCCTCACCCTAACCCTAGGCTACCCTTCACTGCTTCTACCTCCAATAGATTTCCTAAGCACTAGTGTTTTAAGGAACAGCTTAAAAAGAGAATCCTAATGTGATTTCTTTATAATGGGTGTGTTCCTTATCTTATCCTAGTGTCTAAACTCTTCTCCATGGCTGGACCCCCAAATGATATTCCTTTACGTCCTAAGGGGTATCTAGAGAGTGGGATAGGTTTAATAACTACACTAACCCTAATGCGTACTCTAACCCTAACCCCTACCCTAACCCTAACACGTACCCTAATCCTAACCCGTACCCTAAACCGAGCCCTAACCCTAACACTAACCCTAACCCTAACCCTAACCCATACCCTACGCCGTACCCGAACCCCTCCCCGAACCCGTACCCTAAGCCGTACCCTAACCCTAACCCTAAGCCTAACCCTAACCCTAGGCTACCCTTGACTGCTTCTGCCTCCAATAGATTTCCTAAGCACTAGTGTTTTAAGGAACAGCTTAAAAAGAGAATCCTAATGTGATTTCTTTATGAGGGGTGTGTTCCTTATCTTATCCTAGTGTCTAAACTCTTCTGCATGGCTGGACCCCCAAATAATATTCCTTTACGTGCTAAGGGGTATCTAGAGAGTGGGATAGGTTTAATAACTCCCCTAACCCTAATGCGTACCCTAACCCTAAACCCTACCCTAACCCTAACACGTACCCTAATCCTAACCCGTACTCTAAACCGAGCCCTAACCCTAACACTAACCCTAACCCTAACCCCTACCCTAACCCTAACACATACCCTAATCTTAACCCATACCCTAAACCGAGCCCTAACCCTAACACTAACCCTAACCCTAACCCTAACCCATACCCTACGCTGTACCCGAACCCCTCCCCGAACCCGTACCCTAAGCCGTACCCTAAGCCTAACCCTAAGCCTAACCCTAACCCTAGGCTACCCTTGACTGCTTCTGCCTCCAATAGATTTCCTAAGCACTAGTGTTTTAAGGAACAGCTTAAAAAGAGAATCCTAATGTGATTTCTTTATAATGGGTGTGTTCCTTATCTTATCCTTGTGTCTAAACTCTTCTCCATGGCTGGACCCCCAAATAATATTCCTTTACGTGCTAAGGGGTATCTAGAGAGTGGGATAGGTTTAATAACTACCCTAACCCTAACGCGTACCCTAACCCTAACCCCTACCCTAACCCTAACACGTACCCTAATCCTAACCCGTACCCTAAACCGAGCCCGAACCCTAACACTAACCCTAACCCTAACCCTAACCCATACCCTACGCCGTACCCGAACCCCTCCCCGAACCCGTAACGTAAGCCGTACCGTAACCCTAACCCTAAGCCTAACCCTAACCCTAGGCTACCCTTGACTGCTTCTGCCTCCAATAGATTTCCTAAGCACTAGTGTTTTAAGGAATGGCTTAAAAAGAGAATCCTAATGTGATTTCTTTATGAGGGGTGTGTTCCTTATCTTATCCTAGTGTCTAAACTCTTCTGCATGGCTGGACCCCCAAATTATATTCCTTTACGTGCTAAGGGGTATCTAGAGAGTGGGATAGGTTTAATAACTCCCCTAACCCTAATGCGTACCCTAACCCTAAACCCTACCCTAACCCTAACATGTACCCTAATCCTAACCCGTACCCTAAACCGAGCCCTAACCCTAACACTAACCCTAACCCTAACCCCTACCCTAACCCTAACACGTACCCTAATCCTAACCCGTACCCTAAACCGAGCCCTAACCCTAACACTAACCCTAACCCTAACCCCTACCCTAATCCTAACCCGTACCCTAAACCGAGCCCTAACCCTAACACTAACCCTAACCCCTACCCTAACCCTAACACATACCCTAATCTTTACCCATACCCTAAACCGAGCCCTAACCCTAACACTAACCCTAACCCTAACCCTAACCCATACCCTACGCTGTACCCGAACCCCTCCCCGAACCCGTACCCTAAGCCGTACCCTAAGCCTAACCCTAAGCCTAACCCTAACCCTAGGCTACCCTTGACTGCTTCTGCCTCCAATAGATTTCCTAAGCACTAGTGTTTTAAGGAACAGCTTAAAAAGAGAATCCTAATGTGATTTCTTTATAATGGCTGTGTTCCTTATCTTATCCTTGTGTCTAAACTCTTCTCCATGGCTGGACCCCCAAATAATATTCCTTTACGTGCTAAGGGGTATCTAGAGAGCGGGATAGGTTTAATAACTACCATAACCCTAACGCGTACCCTAACCCTAACCCCTACCCTAACCCTAACACGTACCCTAATCCTAACCCGTACCCTAAACCGAGCCCGAACCCTAACACTAACCCTAACCCTAACCCTAACCCATACCCTATGCCGTACCCGAACCCCTCCCCGAACCCGTACCCTGAGCCGTACCCTAACCCTAACCCTAAGCCTAACCCTAACCCTAGGCTACCCTTGACTGCTTCTGCCTCCAATAGATTTCCTAAGCACTAGTGTTTTAAGGAACAGCTTAAAAAGAGAATCCTAATGTGATTTCTTTATGAGGGGTGTGTTCCTTATCTTATCCTAGTGTGTAAACTCTTCTCCATGGCTGGACCCCCAAATAATATTCCTTTACGTGCTAAGGGGTATCTAGAGAGTGGGATAGGTTTAATAACTACCCTAACCCTAACGCATACCCTAACCCTAACCCCTACCCTAACCCTAACACATACCCTAATCTGAACCCATACCCTAAACCGAGCCCTAACCCTAACACTAACCCTAACCCTAACCCTAACCCATATCCTAGGCCGCACCCGAACCCCTCCCCGAACCCGTACCCTAAGCCGTACC